>NW_024041757.1:0-37236 GCF_014851395.1 Micropterus salmoides | reverse complement strand
CTGTGTGATCAAAGCAATTCTGACATAAGTTGATAAACTTTTTTAGTCATTTAAAATCAGCTGTAGATAAAATCTAATTGTGTCAATTTCAAGTTCAAAAGTCCACAAAATGTTGAGGACGGTCCGCTGCATTTTGCTGCTCCTTTCGAATCGCACGCAAAACCGCAAACCATCTCCTGAATAGGTCACGAACGTCACCACATACGTCATCAACAGGGGCCTCGACACGCGCTTCGAAGCCTCGATACGGACGGACACACCACTACCTGCTGGATCTCAGAGACCAGGACCGAGAGCGGGATGGAGGAGGACAACCAGGACCCGGAGCCCCGGAGCAACAACGTCCCCGGAGGACAAACAGCAGGCTCGAGCTCTGATAGCACCGATGTTCAGGTCAGTGTTCATGAACACAGCTAGCAGCTAACAAGAAGCTAACGTGCGCGTTAGCTCGGCCTGGTTCCGACACGTAGCTTCATATTGACTGTAAACAAGATGTAATGTAGCAGGATTCAACAGTGGAGCCATCAGAACCCCGTATCTCTACAGAACCCACACTTAATGTGACGGTCGGAACCGGAGAGGAGGAGCAGGAGGCTCTTGTAGCATGTAGCCTGCTGCCTGTGTGTTAGCATGCTAGCTAGCGGGACAAAGCTAATGTTAACTTCCGGTTCCGCAGTTAAGGGAAAGTTAAATTACATTGTTGCCAAAGCTGTTTATGTAAAGCTTTAACTCTGTCTGAAACTCACTTTCATATCATGTTAAACCTTTATGAGATTTCACTGCTTTACACTGTTCCACGTGTGTAACGTTAGACCAGATCCCAGTGTTTCCCCCAAGATTTCAAGAGACTGTGGGGGTGGCCTCGGTCCCTCTGGGTGTCTGGGAGCATAATCTTATTTTCTGACCAACAACACAAAGCTGTAGTTGTTTAAATATGATTAAAGTCTAGCAGGAGGGGCGGGATAACCGCCATCTTTGCCGTTACGAGCTTTCCTCATAGAGTTGTATTGAGGTTCACAACGCGGTCATATTATCCTAAATAACTTGCGTCCTCTAGGCTACATCGTAATTTAGGTTTTTCTGGGATAGAGGACGTCTCTTGCATACAATCTATATCTATCTAAAAATGGTACCACAAAAATCACGGTTCGGTACGTACCTCAGCTTTTAAGTCATGGTTTGGTTTATTTTCAGTACAGTAAGGGGGGAAAATTCAAACATTAAATTCCTGCTGGTTTATTATTAAGTTTGTAAACATTAAAATCAGTTTACAATGTTTTAAGCAAACTTCCGAATTACACATAATAAATAAATTATGAAATATAAAAGAACAATAAATAAAATACTGCTGCAAACTACTACCAAGTTTCCCTAAATACAGTATTCTAAAAACAATTTCAATTCAATTTATTTATATAGCGCCAAATCACAAAACAACAGTTATCTCACAGCGCTTTTCATAAAAGAGCAGGTCTAGACCGTACTCTGTGATGCTATTTACAGAAGCCAACAGTTCCCACTGAGAGCAGCACTAGGCGACAGAGGCAAGGAAAAAACCTTTTAAGAGGCAGAAACCTCAAGCAGAACCATGGCTCAGGGTGGGCGGCATGCCTCGACCGGTTGGGGTGAAGGAGGGAGAGGGAGGCAGCCTACACAATATACACACAGAGGTACAGACAGTAAAGGTGATGTTGCTATAGAAAATGGAAAAAATGGTACAAATATTTATAGTAGTGTTAATGGTACATAGTTAAAAATATATAAAAAATATATTGTAACTGGACTGGATGACTAGTTGGTGTTATTGTGGAGTCAGAATGTCATACTAAGATTGTTTTCTGGCAAAGAATGCCTCTTTTTAAGACTTCACCCAAACAAACGGGGCTCAGAAATGTTAGCTGCTCACATACAGCATGTGGTTTGGTCCACACATGACTTACGTGATGACTACTAATCATTCATGCAGCACACCTGGACGCACCACCGCTCACTGAACAGATCTCTGCCTCACTGCCACAAACAACTGTCTCCACCTGCTGGCATGTAAAGCCGTCTGCTCCCAGCACTGTTCCAAGACTTCTATTCCTTTCATCATCACGCATAGACCAGTAAACCGAAATGTGCACATCCCACACAGAAATATTAGTAATCTCTTAAGGATTAGGACAACTGCACCAACCCAGCACCCAGAACAAACTCATTTAAAATGGCTCTCGTCAATGTGAGATCTCTGTCAAGTAAGACTTTTATCTTAAATGATTTTATCTTGTTTGCAAATCTAGATTTTATGTTAACTGGATCCTGTTTGCAAATGAATGACTATAGCGAGCTAGCTGAACTGTGTCCGCCTCAATATGATTGTTTAGTCAACCGAGGGTCAGTGGTCGTGGTGGTGGGCTAGTGAGCGTGTATATGGTTGTATAAATTGTTCTTTGTGGCGATTTTAATTCATGTTGATGACCCAACAATGTTAATGCAACTAACTTTTTAAATATGGCCACTTCTTTCTTTTAACTTCAAACACAACTGTCAAAGGGCAAACACATAACCGTGGTCAACACTGGAGGTTTTTACCCTGGGTGTCAGCATTTCCTCTGTGGAATTAGTGGACATGACCATATCTGACCACAGATGTATTGTTTTTAGCTGCGATTCGCTGTACTCATGCCGCCTCACCAAGCTCCGTGTGTTGGCATCTTTAATGAACAAAGTGTTTCAAAGTTTTGCGCATTCTTTCAGAGCCAAAGCCAACACCTGTCTGATTCCAACACCAACAATCTGGTCGATCACTTCAATCATATCTGCTTGTCGTCACTAAATATATGCCCTCTAAAGGTTAGGCCTACGTCTAAAGCTAGTAAGCAACCCTGGATAATGACAGCATTCGCAGCCTCAAAAGGGAATGCAGGAAAGCAGAGCGCAGATGGAAAAAATCCAGTCTCCAAGTCCATTACCTCAGTCTGAAAGATTTATTAATTAACTACAATAACTTGGTTAAGGATGCGAGAACACACTATTTTTTCTGAACTCATTACTACACATAAACACATAATCCAAGGTTTCTGTTTAAGACTGTGGATCAGCTGTGGTAAACCCAACCCCTCCTGTGCCTCAGCTGGAAGTAATGATGACTGTGAATTGTTTTTATCTTATTTTACCAGTAAGGTGGTGTCAATCAGAGCCTCTATTACCCTGTGGCCCTCTACTCAGAGGTTCCTCACCAGCAACAAGAGATTTTTAACCAGTTTATCCCATCGACCTGTCTGAGCTTTTAAAAACAGTATCACAAATGAGTGTCCTCAGCCCATTGATGTAATACTACAAAGTTTTTACTGAAAGTAATAGATTCTGTTGGCCCCATTTGATCTCTGTTTCAACAGCTCCTATCTATACTGGTTGGGTCCCTGATTATTTTAAAACGGCTTGCGTGAACACACATTTTAAAGAAACTGGTTTAGATCCTCCCTCCCCCCACATAATTTTAGACCAATTTCAAAACTGCCTTTTATTGCAAAGATTCTAGAAAGAATTGTGTCCAAACAGCTCACTGTACTGGAAAATAACAAATTATTTGAAAGGTTTCAGTCTGGTTTTAGGAAGTACCACAGCACTGAGACTGCCCTGCTTAAAGTCACCAATGACCTTTAAGTCTGCTGATGAAGGCATGTGCTCAGTCCTTGTACTCCTGGACCTTAGCGCTGCTTTTGACACCATTGATCACAACATCATGTTAGACGGACTGAGGCACTGGGTGGGGATCTCTGGTACTGCCCTAGAATGGTTTTCCTACCTGTCAAATAGGAAGTTTTGTGTGTCTGTAAACAACTATGTCTCTTCATTCTGTCGAGTTAAATATGGTGTGCTCAGGTGTCGGTCTTAGAACCCATTTTTAGGGCCCGAGCACGACTGTGCGAGGTCCCTATTGAATTTTCTCGGATTAGTTTTTTTTTCATTTTTTTTTTCTGCAAAGTAGGCTCAACTGACATGGCCTAAACATACTCAAACTCACCAAAATTTGCAAACATGTCAGAACCGGTGAAAAATTTCGTATTCTACAAGTTTCGCACATGGGCGTGGCAAAATGACTCGCTAGCCACCTAGAAAATTGGAAAAGATTAGCCCCTCGTTCACGTTCAACCTACATGTACGGAATTTTTTGGGGACATGTATCGTATCAAGACGCACAAAAAAGCCTCAAGAACCCATAGCCTAAAGTCAACAGGAAGTCGGCCATTTTTGGATGATTTACACACTTCGTACTTTAACGAACTCCTCAGCGCACTGAAGGAAGCCATCTGACTGTGTGAGGGGCAAGATCGTTGATGTCTGCAGGCAGAGTAGGAGCTCTCCTGTCTGACTGGTCCACCAATAGCAGAGAAGATGACCCCTTGAGACACAGCCCTCCTCATTTGCATAATGAGGCAGAAATGCATACAGAAATTTAAAAAGGACAGGCAGAAATAAATACCATGGGTGAAAACAAATAAGGTAGAAAAATAAAAGGGAAGAATAAAACAGACAAAATATTAAAACACACACAAATAAATATATTTAAAAATTTGTAATAAATAAAGTTGTAGATTATAACGGAGAATAAATAAATAAGGAATATAACAAAGGTGAATAAGTAAAGGCACTAATTAAAATATATACATTTATGTCTCCTTGTATAATTTAATTACTACCAACATTTATTTATTAGGGCCCGAGCACGACCGTGTGAGGTCCCTATGAATTTGCTCGGATTATTAGGGCCCGAGCACGACCGTGCGAGGTCCCTATTGAATTTGCTGGATTATTTTTATTTATTTTTTTTTTTTTATTTTTTTTCTGCAAAGTAGGCCCAAATGACATGGCCTAAACATACTCGAAAACTCACCAAAATTTGCAAACATGTCAGAACCGGTGAAAAATTTCGTATTCTACAAGTTTCGCACATGGGCGTGGCAAATGACTCGCTAGCGCCACCTAGAAAATTGGAAATGATTAGCCCCTCGTTCACGTTCAACCTACATGTACGAAATTTTCTGGGGACATGTATCGTATCAAGACGCACAAAAAAGCCTCAAGAACCCATAGCCTAAAGTCACAGGAAGTCGGCCATTTTGAATTTTACGGCCATTTTTGGATGATTTACACATTCGTACTTTAACGAACTCCTCCTAGGGATTTAGTCCGACCGACCTCAAATTTTTGCTGTGCCTTCTAAAGGCATTGAAGATGAAAAGTTGTGCTATTTGCAAGTTTTCGTCAATGGGCGTGTCCGTGGCGTGGCGTCAAAGATCAGCTCTTCGCCATGACACGGAAGTTGTCGTAACTTCAGTGTACATGCTCACATCTGGACCAAAGTGTACATGTAGGATGAGAGTCCCGCCCTGAACACATGTACATGCTGACATTCACCCACAGTCATAGCGCCACCTGCTGGCAACAGGAAGTGACTTTTAACAAGCAGCCCCCGCCGCACGTTTACCTACGTGCACGAATTTTCTGTGGTACGTGTATCTTGTCCAGACGCACAAAAAAGTCTCTTGGAGCCATAGCCTAACCCAACAGGAAGTCGGCCATTTTGAATTTTACGTCAAATTTTGGATGATTTACAGACTTCGTACTTTAACGAACTCCTCCTAGGGATTTAGTCCGACCGACTTCAAATTTGTGCTGTGCCTTCTAAAGGCATTGAAGATGAAAAGTTGTGCTATTTGCGAGTTTTCGTCAATGGGTGTGTCCGTGGCGTGGCGTCAGAGATCAAGTCTTCGCCATGACACAGGAAGTTGTTGTAACTTCAGTGTACATGCTCACATCTTAACCAAACTTTACGTGCTTGATAACTCTCCCACCCCGTTATGGAGGACCGATCTGACACAGCCAGAAATAAATACAGAAATAAATAAATGCTCTAAAAAATAAGCATCCAATTAAATACACAAAAAAATAAAGTAAATAAATAAATGTAGGTAGTAATTAAATTATACAAGGAGACATAAATATATATTTTAATTAGTGCCTTTATTATTCACCTTTGTTATAATTACCTTATTTGTTATTCAACTTTATTTATTACTAATTTTTTTAATGTATTTATTATGTGTGTGTTTTAATATTTTTGTCTGTTTTATTCTTCCTTTGTATTTATTTACCTTATTTATTTTCACCCATGGTATTTATTCTGCCTGTCTTAAATTTTTGTATGCATTTCTGCCTCATTATGCAAATGAGGAGGGGCTGTGTCTCAAGGGGTCATCTTCTCTGCTATTGGTGGACCAGTCAGACAGGAGAGCTCCTACTCTGCCTGCAGACATCAACGATCTTGCCCCTCACACAGTCAGATGGCTTCCTTCAGTGCGCTGAGGTGTTTAACAACTCTGAAGACAATACTACCAGCAATGTCTTCCTTCTCTTTTCACGTAGAGCACGACAGACAGTGCTTTCAGTTTGCTGCATGCATGGACACAGAACTGCGGTATAGGGAGAAGCACACGGTCAGCTGGCTGCAGCTAAATCTGGAGTGCACTCGTATTCAATTCTGTATGGTAAATTCAGTTTTAACGGAGCAGAGCGAGCTGACAGGCAGAGTTAGAGACTTTTTCTGTCCGTTTCTCTCTTCACAAAGACGCAAGTTGCAGTCTTTGGATTATACTCACAGGAAGTATAAAACCTCGTACATGCGTAACACAGTAATGTCAGGGAAATTACTTTACTTAGATTTACGTACTGCAGTTGTACATTTGAAATACCTTCCTACCTTTCTGATAGGAAGCCTTCTTGAGGTGGTATAAAACATTTCTTCTTATATTCTGATTTGAGCTGTGGACAACTATGACCACATGAATTAAAAAAACATTTCACTGCCCAAGTCAGCTATAACACAATCTTGTTCATTAGACTACATGCTGTACAGTATTTGTGGACAGATTTTGTCCCAGGATTTATTATGCATTTCTTCTTCTTCGTTGCATGATTTAGAATAATAAGGTGAGAATGGGTCTATTCTGAGTTCATCCTGCACTGCAGCAGCTAATAAAGTCCATTTAATCCCCAAAACGCTTTTCTTTTAGGCAGGCTGGAGCAGAAAACAACTCACCTTTCTCAAGTTGTACAGTAATGTCACATGTGTATGAAGGTGGATCAAACAAGCTAATCTTAAATGTCAAAGTGGAGAGGAGCCTAGTAGGCCTATTTATTTTCATTCATTACACAATATGAATAAGCTATGCAGACAGTTGTAAAGAAAGAACATCTTTTTCTTCTGTTCTCTACTTGTTATAGTTACACAGTATTAGGGGTGTGGGCTGTATTAAAAGTATCCACTGTTCTCCCATGCTCTAACACACAGTAACGATGAAATGTGTGCTGTTCTCACATTCTTCCTCTGTATGTACACATAAACAACAAGGCAGGGAAATATAAAAGGAATTTATTTTTTGTTTGGGTACATTATTGTTCGTGTACATGCTCACATCTGAAACAAACTTTATGTGCTTGATAACTCTCCCACCCGCAGACATCTACACGTCAATACCGATTTATATTCATAGCGGCAAGTGCTATGTAGCTCCACATAGGGGACACAGGAAGTGAATATACACCTTCATGCGGCGTCGGAACTGCGTAGGAAATTCACAGCCGCGGCTCACACGCGGACGTGCTACAAGTGCGAGGGCCCGCCCAACGCTGCTTGCAACTTTAATGTTTTCCTTGTATCTGCTTCCCCTTGGACATATTATCCATAAACATGGCATTTCTTTTCATATTTATGCTGATGACACACAAATATACTTGCCCGTCAGATCCACAGACCCTGGAATGCTGAGTTCACTTAACAACTGCCTTTGTGAAGTTAAAAAATGGATGTCAAGTAATTTCCTCCAGCTGAACTCGGACAAAATAGAAATCCTGGTCATCGGGTCCCAGCAGATGGTAAAACAAATACTGCCATCTGCTGGTTCCCTAGTAAATCACATTAAGCCTGTGGCAAAGAGCCTTGGTGTTTGGTTTGATAGTAATTTAAATTTCGAGCAGCACACCACAAAGCTTGTTCAATCATGTTTTTATCAACTTAGAAATATAGCAAAAATTCGATCAATGTTAACTTTTAAGGACACCGAGACCATTATTTTATCCTTTTATTTTATTGTATTTTACTAATTTTATATTTATCTTAAATTTGTATTTTAGTCTTTTCAATGTTTTCATGCTTTTATCTTGTATTGTTTTTGTATTATTGTCTTTACACTTGTTAAAGTGCACGAAATTTTTTGGGGACATGTATCATATCAAGACGCACAAAAAAGCCTCAACAACCCATACCCTAGTCAACAGAAAGTCGGCCATTTTGAATTTTACGGCCATTTTTGGATGATTTACACACTTCGTACTTTAACGAACTCCTCCTACGGATTTAGTCGGATCGACATCAAATTTCTGCTGTGCCTTCTAAAGGCATTGACGATGAAAAGTTGTGCTATTTGCGAGTTTTCGTCAATGGACATGTCTGTAGCGTCGATGATTCGCCATGAAACAGGAAGTTGTAACTTCAGTGTACATGCTTGCATTGGGCGTTGGGCGGGCCCTCGCACTTGTAGCGCGTCCGGGTGTAAGCCGGAGCTCTGCCGGTGCGGCTGTGAATTTGCTACGAGGTTCCGACGCCGCATGAAGGTGCTACAGTGAGGAAAATAAGTATTTGAACACCCTGCTATTTTGCAAGTTCTCCCACTTAGAAATCATGGAGCGGTCTGAAATTGTAGGTGCATGTCCACTGTGAGAGACATAATCTAAAACAAAAATCCAGAAATCACAATGTATGATTTTTTAACTATTTATTTGTATGATACAGCTGCAAATAAGTATTTGAACACCTGTCTATCAGCTAGAATTCTGACTCTCAAAGACCTGTTAGTCTGCCTTCAAAATGTCCACCTCCACTTCATTTATTATCCTAAATTAGATGCACCTGTTTGAGGTCGTTAGCTGCATGAAGACACCTGTCCACCCTATACAATCAGTAAGAATCCAACTACTAACATGGCCAAGACCAAAGAGCTGTCCAAAGACACTAGAGACAAAATTGTCCACCTCCACTAGGCTGGAAAGGGCTACGGAGAAATTGCCAAGCAGCTTGGTGAAAAAAGGTCCACTGTTGGAGCAATCATTAGAAAATGGAAGAAGCTAAACATGACTGTCAGTCTCCCTCGGACTGGGGCTCCATGCAAGATCTCACCTCGTGGGGTCTCAATGATCCTAAGAAAGGTGAGAAATCAGCCCAGAACTACACGGGAGGAGCTGTCAATGACCTGAAAAGAGCTGGGACCACCGTTTCCAAGGTTACTGTTGGTAATACACTAAGACGTCATGGTTTGAAATCACGCATGGCACGGAAGGTTCCCCTGCTTAACCCAGCACATGTCAAGGCCCGTCTTAAGTTTGCCAATGACCATTTGGATGATCGTCATGGGAGAAAGTCATGTGGTCAGATGAGACCAAAATAGAACTTTTTGGTCATAATTCCACTAACTGTGTTTGGAGGAAGAAGAATGATGAGTACCATCCCAAGAACACCATCCCTACTGTGAAGCATGGGGGTTGTAGCATCATGCTTTGGGGGTGTTTTTCTGCACATGGGACAGGGCGACTGCACTGTATTAAGGAGAGGATGACCGGGGCCATGTATTGCCAGATTTTGGAGAACAACCTCCTTCCCTCAGTTAGAGCATTGAAGATGGGTCGAGGCCGGGTCTTCCAACATGACAATGACCCGAAGCACACAGCCAGGATAACCAAGGAGTGGCTCTGTAAGAAGCATATCAAGGTTCTGGCGTGGCCTAGCCAGTCTCCAGACCTAAACCCAATAGAGAATCTTTGGAGGGAGCTCAAACTCCGTGTTTCTCAGCGACAGCCCAGAAACCTGACTGATCTAGAGAAGATCTGTGTGGAGGAGTGGGCCAAAATCCCTCCTGCAGTGTGTGCAAACCTGGTGAAAAACTACAGGAAACATTTGACCTCTGTAATTGCAAACAAAGGCTACTGTACCAAATATTAACATTGATTTTCTCAGGTGTTCAAATACTTATTTGCAGCTGTATCATACAAATAAATAGTTAAAAAATCATACATTGTGATTTCTGGAATTTTTTTTTTTAGATTGTCTCTCACAGTGGACGTGCACCTACGATGACAATTTCAGACCCCTCCATGATTTCTAAGTGGGAGAACTTGCAAAATAGCAGGGTGTTCAAATACTTATTTTTTTTAATTTTCCTCACTGTATATGTCACTTCCTGTGTTCCCTATGTGGAGCTACATAGCACTTGCTGCTATGAATATAAATCGGTATTGGCGTGTAGATGTCTTCAGGGTGGGACAGTTATCAAGCACGTAAAGTTTGGTTCAGATGTGAGCATGTACACTGAAGTTACACAACTTCCTGTGTCATGGCGAAGACTTGATCTTTGACGCCACGCCACGCCCCTTGACGAAAACTCGCAAATAGCACAACTTTTCATCTTCAATGCCTTTAGAAGGCACAGCACAAATTTGACGTTGATCGACTAAATCCCTAGGAGGAGTTCGTTAAAGTACGAAGTGTGTAAATCATCCAAAATTTGACATAAAATTCAAAATGGCCGACTTCCTGTGGTTTTAGGGCATCGCTCCAAGAGGCTTTTTTGTGCGTCTGGACAAGATACACGTACCACAGAAAATTCGTGCACGTAGGTGAAACGTGCGGCGAGGGCTGCTTTGTTAAAAGTCACTTCCTGTTGCCAGCAGGTGGCGCTATGACTGTGGGTGAATGTCAGCATGTACATGTGTTCAGGGCGGGACTCTCATCCTACATGTACACTTTGGTGCAGATGTGAGCATATACACTGAAGTAACAACAACTTCCTGTGTCGTGGCGAAGAGTTGATCTTTGACGCCACGCCACGGACACGCCCATTGACGAAAACTCGCAAATAGCACAACTTTTCATCGTCAATGCCTTTAGAAGGCACAGCAGAAATTTGACGTTGATCCGACTAAATCCCTAGGAGGAGTTCGTTAAAGTAGATTAGGCAAATTAACCAGCTGAAGATGCACAGGCATCATTAGGCCTAGGCTACTTGTAACCACTATCCATGAGCAGAATTTATAAATGAACATCAGATTTGATTGGAATTTAATGGCAAACTATAGGCTGTGCTTGACCATTAAAGCAGCTTTTTTTGTGTGGGAGTATAATGAAGAGACACTCTAACATATCGCCATTAAGTTCTTAAAATAACTCAAGCACAGAGAAACTACACAAATAAAATTGTGACAGTTTGGTAGGTTATTAAAACATTTCCAGCGACGAGCTACAGATCAGCTGCAGCACTCACGTTTCTGCCCGCCTGCGTCGGAGGAACGGGATGTTTAACGAGCTTAATTACCTGGAGGAGGAGACTGACTTCGGCTCTGTGTGTAAAAAAACAAAAAAAACAAAGAAAAAACAAACTGTAAAACTCCTGACTGATGAAAACAACAACTCTGGACTCCATTAGCTGTTGGCTGTAAACACACCGAGTCTGGCTACTATTTGTATTTAATGCTGACGATTGATCTGAAGCGGACAGCGGTGAGACTTGTGTGCTATTTGACTGCTGATTGTAATTTATTGGTTTGCAAACAACGGTGGAAAAGAGAGGAACAGTAGCAGAGAAACGGCAGACATTATCCAGTTAAAGCGAGTAGCCTCTACTCGCCCATTCAGAAATTCACTGCAAGGCAAGCTGATTAATTGTAATTTCCAACATAAAATCAATACTATAAAGTTTTACAATTGTATTACTCCATAGTTTTTACTAGATGTTACAAAATTTTATTTACCTGCAGGGGTCTCCTATAATTGGAGGAATGGCAAGATTTACCTGAGCTGCTCAATGTTCCCGAATGTCTGTCGGCCATCTTGGTTTTGACAAATTTAAGTTGCACTTACAATGGCTTACCAGATGGTGGCAGTGTATGGCATGACACACTAGTGTCCACTGTAGTGGCTGATGTGCAACTAGAATATCAGAACCTCTGGCCATTCAAGAAAATGGCTTTTGAATAGCTGTCCACTGTAGTGACCACTATGCGTGAAAGGGTTAGTAGGCATTACATTAGTATGTCAAACAGACATGTTCTAAATGTCAGTTATGGTTCTAGATAAACTCTACGGCACTTTAGCTTGGCTGGTAGCGATGGCTTCTCCCTCTCCTGCTCTCTCTTGCCTTGATGTCCAGTTACTCCTCTGCCGCCTATAGTCGTAATGCTATGTGTTACAAGTGTAGTTTATTAGTAGCCATGGAGGTGAGGCTTAGTGATTTAGAAGTTCAGCTGCAGCAGAGTACAGGGCAGGTAGACTTTTAAAAATTAGATACTTACTGTCTTTCTCTCTGTATGTCTGTCTGTTGCTATAGAAGCGGAGCGGAAGAGAGGGAATCAGACGTCACCGGTGTCGGCACTGTGACAAATCCTTCAAAAGATTGGACTCTTTAAAGATTCATCAGAGAGTTCACACTGGAGAGAAACTGTACAGCTGTGACCAGTGTGGGAAAACTTTCACTACACCAGGTGCACTAAAAGTCCACCAACGTGTTCACACTGGAGAGAAACCATACAGCTGTGACCAGTGTAGGAAAGCTTTCACTACAGCGGGCCACCTAAGAATCCACCAACATGTTCACACTGGAGAGAAACCTTACAGCTGTGACCAGTGTGGGAAAGCTTTCAATCATTCAAGTACACTAAAAGTCCACCGGGCTGTTCACACTGGAGTTAAACCTCACTGGTGTGAACAATGTGGGAAAACTTTCAGTAAGTCTGATAAGTTACAAAACCACATGCGTGTTCACACTGGAGAGAAGCCGTACTGGTGTGAACAATGCGGAAAAACTTTCAGTAGGTCCGATCAATTAAAAATCCACCAACGTGTTCACACTGGAGAGAAACCACACTGGTGTGAACAGTGTGGAAAAACTTTCACTCAATTAGGTCACCTAAAAATCCATCTGCGTATTCACACTGGAGAGAAACCATACTGGTGTGACCAGTGTGGAAAAACCTTCGCTTCATCAGGTGAACTAAAAAGCCACCAACGTGTTCACACTGGAGAGAAACCGTACAGCTGTGACCAGTGTGGAAAAACCTTCACTTCAGCAGGTGAACTAAAAGGCCACCAACGTGTTCACACTGGAGAGAAACCGTACAGCTGTGACCAGTGTGGAAAAACTTTTGCTCATTCAGGTGTCCTAAAAAAACACCAACGTGTTCACACTGGTGAGAAACCCCACTGGTGTGAACAGTGTGGAAAAACTTTCACTCAATCAGGTCACCTAAAAATCCATCTGCGTATTCACACTGGAGAGAAACCTTACAGCTGTGACCAGTGTGGAAAAACTTTCACTCAATCAGGTCATCTGAAAAGCCACCAACGTGTTCACACTGGTGAGAAACCTTACAGCTGTGACCAGTGTGAAAAAGCATTCATTTCATCAAGTAACCTAAAAGCCCACCTGCGTGTTCACACTGGAGAGAAGCCGTACTGGTGTGAACACTGTGGGAAGACTTTCACTACATCAAGTGAGCTAAAAAAACACCAACGTGTTCACACTGGAGAGAAGCCGTACTGACAAGCATTCACACAGCATCAATTAATTTTATTTTTTTTAAGCTAAGCTAGCTCTTTCCTCCTACTCTCCTCCTCATTACCCTCATTACAACCACCTGTTTATAATGTGACTGTGCTGGATTAACATCATGGTTAGCGCTCCTTCACTAATAAACACAGCATTAGCAGTAATATGTTGGGCAGTAATACTGTAATATTACTTTTCCCAGTAAAGAATAGTGTGACGGATTACTATTTCCAAAACAGTAATGTTATTACAGTTATTAATCATATTAAGGCTGCCATACTGTATGGACCATCCCTGACGTGAATGCGCTGCAGCTCAGCGGCATCGGACCTTATCCGCTATTAGCCAAAAAGGAAGACGGGAGAACAGGGAGGAGAGGTATTTTGACAGCTCTAAGTAACATTGTTGCCGTTATTGTGTCAGTCTACGATGCAAAGAACATTGTCGTCCGTTATCCAACGAAGGTTAAAATGAAGGGCAACTGGACTTGGTTGAAGCTACTGGAAGACGTTTCGTCCCTTATCCAAAGGACTTCTTCAGTTCTGACTGACTGGCAGGGAAACTCAGCTATTTAACCTCAGTGGGGTCGTTATCCCGGGTCATCGATACCGCTGGTTCGTTAGTGTTCCTTGTTGCTGTGACGACAGTCGTTACAGTCGTTAAGACTACCTGTGGCCAAGACTAAACGACCATCGTTGGTATCTTCACCTGAGGCCAATAGGTTACGTTTGTTGAGTTTCCTGGGAAGTGATGAAAGGACAGCATTGTAAGTGGGGGATAAGTGGTGGCGTAGACCCCCTCCCCTGTTCAATGACGGCTTCTCAACCCTGGTGTAGATGGCTTCCTTGACACCTCTTTCAAACCATCCATCTTCTCTGTCTAAATATGCACCTGGTGGTCCTCAAACGAGTGTCCTCTGTCCTTCAGATGTAAGTAGACAGCAGAGTCTTGACCTGAGGAGTTGGCCCTTCTGTGTTGAGCCATGCGTTTGTGTAGTGGTTGTTTAGTCTCCCCAATATACAGGTCTGTGCATTCCTCACTGCATTGGACCGCATACACTAGATTGCTTTTCTTGTGTTTGGGTGTGCGGTCTTTGGGGTGGACCAGCATCTGTCTTAGTGTGTTCTTGGGTTTAAAAAACACAGGGATGTTATGTTTGTTAAAAATCCTCCTGAGTTTCTCTGATACTTCAGACATGTATGGAATCACAATGTTGTTGCGTTTGACCTTCTTTTCCTCCCCTGTAGTTTTGTTCTTCTTGGATTTTGTGGCTGTCTTCACAAAGGTCCATTTAGGGTATCCACAGGCTGTAAGTGCCCCCTTCAGGTGGTTCTGTTCCTTCTCTCTGGCTTGGGCGCTTGTTGGTATGTTTTCCGCTCTGTGGTGCAGTGTTCTCATGACCCCTAGCTTGTACTCCAGTGGGTGGTGGGAATCGAACAGTAGGTATTGGTCTGTGTGTGTGGGTTTTCTGTAAACACCAATCTGCAGGCTCCTGCCTCTTCAATGTGTACAGCGCAGTCCAGGAAGGCCAAACTGTTGTTGTGAACATCTTCTCGTGTGAACCTGATGTTACTGTCCACAGAGTTGATGTGTTCTGTGAAGGCTTGCACTTCCTGGCTTTTGATTTTGACCCAGGTGTCGTCCACATATCTGTACCAGTGGCTCGGTGCTGTTCCTCTGAAGGAGTTGAGGGCTTCATTCTCCACTTCTTCCATGTAGATGTTGGCCACAATCGGGGATACCGGTGAGCCCATGGCACAGCCATGCTTCTGTCTGTAGAATCCACCGTTGTACTGGAAATAGGTGGTGTTTAGACAGAGGTCGAGTAATTTGCAGATCTGGTCAGGGCTGAGGCTAGTTCTGTTGTCCAGGGTGTTGTCTTGTGTTAGCCGTTTCCTAACGGTTTCTACTGCCTCTATGGTGGGGATGCAGGTGAACAAAGTAGTCACGTCATAGGATACCATGGTTTCATCTGGATCCAGTTTTAGTCCTCGAACTTTGTTTACAAAGTCAATAGAGTTTTGGATGTGGTGAGGCGTGTTTCCCACCAAAGGAGCTAAGATGGTAGAAATGTGTTTGGCAATGTTGTAGGTGACCGAGTTAATGCTGCTGATTATCGGCCTGAGTGGGGCTCCTTCTTTGTGTATCTTGGGTAGTCAATAAATATATGGAATGGCTTCTCCAGGATACAAACGGTAATATTGTTCACGGGTGATGGTGTTGTCCTTCTGTAACTGTTGTAGACATTCTATGGCCTTTTTCTTGTATCCGCTGGTTGGGTCTCGTCTCAGTGTCTCATACGTGTTTGTGTCCATCAGTCTTCCAGTAGCTTCAACCAAGTCCAGTTGCCCTTCATTTTAACCTTCGTTGGATAACTATGACCTGGATGACTGAGAATCTTCATAGACATTGTCGTCCGTTGTAAATAAGTAGGCTAGAGTAGCTAATATTACTCTTTTAAGGAGTAGCCTATATGCTAAGTAACTAGATAATAGCTTTATTATTTCTGAGTAACTTGCCCAACACTGAGTTGACAATAAGCATCGAATAAATTGGGTATGATTTTATTATTGAAAAGTGACCATATCACCCCAATTCTGAGGTCTCTTCATTGGTTGCCCATTAATTTCAGAATTGATTTTAAAATCCTGTTATTTGTATACAAATCTCTATGCAACCAAGCACCGTGCTACCTATGTGAACTGCTTCAACCATATACTCCATCGAGAAGTCTGAGATCAGGTGAAAAGTATCTGTTATTAGTCCCTCACTGCAGACTTAAACGCAGAGGGGATCGAGCATTTTCTGTGGTTGGGCCTCGCCTGTGGAACAATTTGCCCACAGAAGTTAGGATAGCCCCTTCTGTGATTTCTTTTAAGTCACTTTTAAAAACGCACTTGTATTCTTTGGCCTATAAATAAGGTTGTTTATTTATACATATACAGTGGGTACGGAAAGTATTCAGACCCCTTTAAATTTTTCACTCTTTGTTTCATTGCAGCCATTTTCCAAAAATCAAAAAAGTTCATTTTATTTCTCAGTAATGTACACTCAGCACCCCATCTTGACAGAAAAAAACAGAAATGTAGAAATTTTTGCAAATTTATTAAAAAGAAAAACTGAAATATCACATGGTCATAAGTATTCAGACCCTTTGCTCAGTATTTAGTAGAAGCACCCTTTTGATCTAATACAGCCATGAGGTGTTTTGGGAAAGATGCAACAAGTTTTTCACATCTGGATTTGGGTATCCTCTGCCATTCCTTCTTGCAGATCCTCTCCAGTTCTGTCAGGTTGGATGGTAAACGTTGGTGGACAGCCATTTTCAGGTCTCTCCAGAGATGCTCAATTGGGTTTAAGTCAGGGCTCTGGCTGGGCCATTCAAGAACAGCCACGGAGTTGTTGTGAAGCCACTCCTTCGTTATTTTAGCGGTGCGCTTAGGGTCATTGTCTTGTTGGAAGGTAAACCTTCGGCCCAGTCTGAGGTCCAGAGCACTCTGGAAAAGGTTTTCGTCCAGGATATCCCTGTACTTGGCCGCATTCATCTTTCCCTCGATTGCAACCAGTCGTCCTGTCCCTGCAGCTGAAAAACACCCCCACAGCATGATGCTGCCACCACGCTTCACTGTTGAGACTGTATTGGACAGGTGATGAGCAGTGCCTGGTTTTCTCCACACATACGGCTTAGAATTAAGGCCAAAAAGTTCTATCTTGGTCTTATCAGACCAGAGGATCTTATTTATCACCATCTTGGAGTCCTTCAGGTGTTTTTTAGCAAACTCCATGCGGGCTTTCATGTGTCTTGCACTGAGGAGAGGCTTCCGTCGGGCCACTCTGCCATAAAGCCCCGACTGGTGGATTGCTGCAGTGATGGTTGACTTACTACAACTTTCTCCCATCTCCCGACTGCATCTCTGGAGCTCAGCCACAGTGACCTTTGGGTTCTTCTTTACCTCTCTCACCAAGGCTCTTCTCCCCCGATAGCTCAGTTTGGCCGGATGGCCAGCTCTAGGAAGGGTTCTGGTCATCCCAAACGTCTTCCATTTGAGGATTATGGAGGCCAATGTGCTCTTAGGAACCTTAAGTGCAGCAGAATTTTTTTGTAACCTTGGCCAGATCTGTGCCTTGCCACAATTCTGTCTCTGAGCTCTTCAGGCAGTTCCTTTGACCTCATGATTCTCATTTGCTCTGACATGCACTGTGAGCTGTAAGGTCTTATATAGACAGGTGTGTGGCTTCACTAATCAAGTCCAATCAGTATAATCAAACACAGCTGGACTCAAATGAAGGAGTAGAACCATCTCAAGGATCAGAAGAAATAGACAGCACCTGAGTTAAATATGAGTGTCACGGCAAAGGGTCTGAATACTTATGACCATGTGATATTTCAGTTTATATATATATATATATATATATATATATATATATATATATATATATATATATATATATATATATATATATATAGTTATATATAATTTTCTTTTTGTTAATTTTTCTCTCCTTGGAGTATGATGCTGTTTTTTCTAAGTCTGATACTGGCATTTCTGTTTTTTATTGTTATTGTTGACGAGTCTGATACTGCTTTGGCTATTCCTGTTTAAAGCTGTTCTTAACTTTGCTGTACTTTTCTATGCTGTGCTGTTATGCATGGTATTATTGTCTTTTAATTTTGTAGTTCTGTAAAGCACTGTGGTCAGTCAGTGGCTGCTATAAAACGTGCTATATAAATGAAATGAACTTGAACTTATTGCTTGTTATAGGTATATGTCTAATGTTTGACTTTGTTGTCGATTGATCAATCATATAGCCTATATACACTTTGCTGTATGAATGGTTGCTTTTTAAGTCTTTATGTCCTTATGTTAAGGTTTTTGGCAAGTTATAAAATAATTTTTTGTGAATGGTTGTGACTGGATTTATATAAGGCCTTTTCAGACTGTTTTGATCTGCGGAGTCGCTCTGCGCTCCACATCAACAGACAGGCAAACAAACGCTCTGCGAGGTAACCATGGCAACGGTTTTTGTGTAACTGGCGCGATCCCATGAAACTGTCACGGTCGTTCTCGCCTCATATATATGTTAGCAAGTCATAAATGTTTTCAGGAGAGGAGAAGTGATTTGGGTTATTTTATTATTATTTAAGACCAACTCACTGGTAAGACAGTAACATGGCCACTTATTCTGCTAGCTCCCTGTAGATCCCAATAATGTAGTCACTTCCTGATCATGTAATAATTCCAAATGGCCAAGTGGCAGTTACATATGGTTTTACTGAATAATTAAAAATACCTAAAGAAACCTCATCTCTCGACTGGCCACTCTCTATTGTCTCAGAAGAGACACCTTTTGTGCTGTGTCAGCCAACAAAACTGTCGTACGCTCTTTGAAAGGTTAGGGGGCAGTGGTAGACTGGCAAGTTAGTTGCAATTCACAACCCTCACCACTAGATGCCAGCAAATCTTACACACTGAACCTTTTAACCTTGATGATTACGGCTTACAACTCATGGAAATCCGTACCGTAAAATATTACAATAAAGAATGTATAATATTTGTTGCTTTCTTTTTAACTTGCATCCTGTCAGGGTTGGAGCTGTAATAATCTGAGTTTTAGACATGAGACGTTTTCAATATTAAATTATTAAATTAGTCGACACAAAGAGAAGTTTTGACTCATCATTTGAAACAGGATGTTCAATGAACTGTTTCCATTCAACAATATTTTTGGCGGGTCTTCAGAAAATATGACAAATTCCGACAGGTCCAAAATATAAACACAGCAACTTGCAGCATCATCTAAATACTGGAAGAAAGCAGCGGGCATTTGCTGACAAGTGTGTGTTTAATGTAATCAATAATATGTCCACCTTTATAAATTTGTTTTTGTTTGTTTGTGAATCCGCTGCATCAAAAAATATGCACTCACAAGCATCTCAATTTTGGTGTCAGAGACCCCCCCCCCCCCCCATCATCTTCTTGATTTTTGTTGTTGCTGTTTGTTGTGGCTCATTTGAGTGTATCAGTATTAATGAGGTGCTTTGCATGAATGTGGGTGTGTAGACGGCTGGATATGAGTTATAAAGGGGATTTTTTACATAAGTTATGAGAAGTTACTTGTGTTACATAAGTTATGGAACGCGAGTTATGTTTTTTTAACCATAACCATGACCTTTTCCTAAAAGGAGAACACAGTTTTCCTGCAATTTAAGATCCTTTGATGTAAGCAGAAACCTGCTTTATACTTTTATCAAGACATTTTAGCCAGTGTTCTTCTTTATGCTGTGTTTTGCTGCGGAGGCAGCATTACTGAAATGATAAAACAGGATCAATACGTTGTTTAAAAAGGCTGGCTCTGTGATTGGCCTGGCCCCTGACCCACTGGAGGTCATTATAGAAAAGAGAACAAGTGCCAAACAAAGAATGTCATGGAGCTTGTAGACCGTCCACAGTGTCTTTAAGACACTTACTAATTCCTTAAGTGGCCGACTGAAGATTCCCGTAAGTATTTTTAGAGGCTAAACCTAAGAAAATTGTGCCATTTGACAACATTGAACACTAGTGTTGATTTTTTTTAGTCTAACTGGACGTTGCATATTTATTACTGCTAAGTTGACAGTGGAGCCCTACATGTCCAAATATATATATAACAAAAAGGTATCCAGGGCATTAAAAAGCAACAAGGGGTCTTGACCAAGCGTCTATATGTGACGAGTGAGAATGTGTTGCTACAGTTGTTGTGTCTGCAGTAAAACCTCAAACCAACCTGAGTGTGATTTCTCTTTAGTTCTGACCTCACTGCTGTGCTGCACAACAAACCAAGGTGAGTGAACTCCTTCTGCCAGCCTGATGATACAGAGACACAAACTCAGAGAAGCTTTTTCATCGTCTTTCAAGCTGCTAAAAAAAAATATATATATATATATAATTAGTTCAACGTGCTGTCAGCCAAGTATTCACTTCCTTCCTCTCAGGTCTGTATGAAGAAGCAGTTTGGCCACAAAGAAGTTGAGCAGCAGTTCAAAACCAGTGAAAAAGGAGTGGCCTTGCAGATCATGCAGGAACACAAATAAAACACGCTGATGATGAAAAATGTTTGTTCATCATGTTTATGAAAATGTGACCCTGCAGCATTTCTGTGTTTGACATCAGCACTGTGTGAATGTAAGTTTTAGGAGGCAGCGTTGGTTCATGAAGTTTCTGAAGTTGTTTCCACTGCTCGAGAACTCAGAGAACGTATTTAAACCTGAGGCTGTGATTTACAACATGAAACATCTTTGAGTCTTTACTGTCTGCAAATGAAGGAACGAGCTGTTATGAAACCATCACAGAGGCTGCTTCAGGTTCAGGTTTTGGTTTCAGGGTTTGGTTTCAGGGTTTCTCCTTTGTTGCACTTAAAGGGTTATTTAGTTTGGACAAACATACTAAAGATCATCAGTGTGTCATGTCAACCCTCCAGCCTCTCTGACTGTGAGTCCCAGCAGCTCTCAGCTGTTTGAAGGAGAGTCTGTCTCTCTGAGCTGTGAGGAGGACGACAGCTCTGCTGGATGGACGCTGAGGAGGAACACAACCAGAGGAACCAGGACTCTGGGGAAGATCAGCTGGTTCTTCCTGTTACATGAGCCAAATCTTCCCATGGGACAGTGGAGTTTACTGGTGTGAGTCCAGAGAGGGAGCAACCAGTAACACCATCAACATCACTGTCACTGGTAAGATCAGACTGTGGAGTTAGTGTTGATGAAGCTGTGTGTAAATGATGAAATGCTGTAGTTTGTCTCTGTGTTGAGGTGGACCAGTGATCCTGCAGAGTCCTGTCCTCCCTGTGATGGAGGGACATGATGTCACTCTGCACTGTAAAACAAAGACCCCTCCCTCCAACCTCCCAGCTGGTTTCTATAAAGATGGCTCCCTCATCAGGACTGAGCCTACAGGTCACATGACCATCCACCATGTTAACAAGTCTGATGAAGGCCTCTACAAGTGTGACATCAGCGGTCATGGAGAGTCTCCATCCAGCTGGATCTCTGTCACAGGTGAGGAGGTTACCTTTGACTTCAGGACTTATTTCATCCAGAGATTCACCTGACCAGGTGGATTCTCTCTACAGATAAACCTACAACCACAGCCCTGCCCACCTCTGTAGCCCCGCCCCCTGCCTCAGTCCCCCTCCAGCTTGTGTTCAGACTGGTCTGCCACCTGGTGGTGTTCTGTCCTTACTGCATCTCCATTGTCCTCATGGTGTCTTTATACCGACACAGGTCCACAGGTAACACTCTGATTCATTCACTGACCTCACAATCCATCAATTAATCAACCAAACATCAGTCTCTCTTTGATGTTGATAATTGACAGTTGTCTCTAACAGAACTGATCGATGATCTACATTTTCTTTCTGACCTGCTCTGACTGCAGGAAATGACCTGCCCGTCTCCACAGTGATGACCCCGCCCACCCAGGCTGAGGACGGATTAGATGGTGACAATGGTGATGTCATCACTACTGTCACCACACAGCGTCACTTCTGAGCTGATCAGAAATCAATTGCCGCTTTTCCATTGCTGGTAGCAGCTCAACTCGACTTGCTTTTGGTGTCCGGTCTTCCGTTTTCCATTGCAGATATCCAGTATCTCACAAAAGTGAGTGCACCCCTCACATTTTTGTAAATCTTTTGATATCTCTTCATGTGACAACACTGAAGAACTGACGCTTTGCTATAATGTATAGTAGTGAGTGTACAGCTTGTATAACAGTGTAAATTTGCTGTCCCCTCAAAATAACACATCACACAGCCACTAATGTCTAAACCGCTGGCAACAAAAGTGAGTACAGCCCTTAGTGAAAATGTCCAAATCGGGCCCGAAGTGTCAATATTTTGTGTGGCCACCATTATTTTCCAGCACTGCCTTAACCCTCTTGGGCATGGAGTTAAGCAGAGCTTCACAGGTTGCCACTGGAGTCCTCTTCCACTCCTCCATGACAACATCACAGAGCTGGTGGATGTTAGAGACCTTGCGCTCCTCCACCTTCCGTTTGAGGAGGCCCCACAGATACTCAATAGGGTTTAGGTCTGGAGACATGTTTGGCCAGTCCATCACCTTTACCCTCAGCTTCTTTAGCAAGGTAGTGGTCGTCTTGGAGGTGTGTTTGGGGTCGTTATCATGTTGGAATACTGCCCTGCGGCCCAGTCACATTAAGGGAGGGGATCATGCTCTGCTTCAGTATGTCACAGTACATGTTCATTCATGGTTCCCTCACTGAACTGTAGCTTCCCAGTGCAGGCAACACTCATGCAGCCCCAGACCAGGACACTCCCACCACCATGCTTGAATGTAGGCAAGACACACTTGGCTTTCTACTCCTCACCTGTCTGTAGCCACACACGCTTGACGCCAACTGAACCAAATAAATTTATCTTTGTCAGATCAGACCACAGGTTGTGGTCCAGTAATCCATGTCCTTAGTCTGCTTGTCTGCAGCAGATTGTTTGTGGGCTTTCTTTTGCATCATCTTTAGAAGAGGCTTCCTTCTGGGACAGCCATGCAGACCAATTTGATGCAGTGTGCAGCGTATGGTCTGAGCACTGACAGGCTGACCCCACACCCCTTCAACCTCTGCAGCAATGCTGGCAGCACTCATACATCTATTTCCCAAAGACAACCTCTGCATAATAATAATAATAATAATCATTTATTTATAGAAAGTGTAAAAACAATAAAACAGGCCAGAGCCTCGGGGCCCTGACAGCAAACCCTCAGTCCCCTTTAATTTTCTATTTTACCAATAAGGTGGTGTCAATCAGAGCCTCTATTACCCCGCGGCCTCTTACTCAGAGGTTCCTCACCAGCAACAAGAGAGTTTTAACCAGTTTTATCCCATCAACTTGTCTGAGTTTTTAAAAACAGTATCACAAATGAAAGTGTCCTCCAGCCCACTTGTAATACCTACAAAGTTCTTACTGAAAGTAATAGATTCTGTTGGGCCCCATTTGATCTCTGTTTTCAACAGCTCCCTATCTACTGGTTGGGTCCCTGATATTTTAAAACGGCTTGCGTGAACCACTTTTAAAGAAACCTGGTTTAGATCCCTCCCTCCCACATAATTTTAGACCAATTTCAAAACTGCCTTTTATTGCAAAGATTCTAGAAAGAATTGTGTCCAAACAGCTGCTCACTGTACTGGAAAATAACAAATTATTTGAAAAGTCTGGTTTCAGGAAGTACCACAGCACTGAGACTGTCCTGCTTAAAGTCACCAATGACCTTTTAATGTCTGCTGATGAAGGCATGTGCTCAGTCCTGGTACTCCTGGACCTTAGAGCTGCTTTTGACACCATTGATCACAACATCATGTTAGACAGACTGAGGCACTGGGTGGGGATCTCTGGTACTGCCCTAGAATGGTTTTCATCCTACCTGTCAAATAGGAAGTTTTGCTTGTCTGTAAACAACTATCTCTCTTTATTCTGTCCAGTTAAATATGGTGTGCCTCAGGGGTTGGTCTTAGGACCCATTTTGTTTTCCTTGTATCTGCTTCCCCTTGGACATATTATCCATAAACATGGCATTTCTTTTCATATTTATGCTAATGACACACAAATATACTTGCCCGTCAGATCCACAGACCCTGGAATGCTGAGTTCACTTAACAACTGCCTTTGTGAAGTTAAAAAATGGATGTCAAATAATTTCCTCCAGCTGAACTCGGACAAAACAGAAATCCTGGTCATCGGTCCCAGCAGATGGCAAATCAAATACTGCCATCTGCTGGTTGCCTAGTAAATCACATTAAGCCTGTGGCAAAGAACCTTGGTGTTTGGTTTGATAGTAATTTAAATTTCGAGCAGCACACCACAAAGCTTGTTCAATCATGTTTTATCAACTTAGAAATATAGCAAAAATTCGATCAATGTTAACTTTTAAGGACACCGAGACCATTTTACACGCCTTCATCTCATCATGCCTGGATTATTGCAACAGCCTTTTCACCTGTTTAACCCAGAACTCAGCTGCCAGGCTTTTAACCAGAACTAAGAAATATGACCACATTACTCCTATTTTAGCTTCACTACACTGGCTCCCAGTATGTTTTAGAATTGACTTTAAAATTTTATTGATCACTTTTAAAGCTCTTCATGGCCTCTCGCCTTGTTATATTTCTGACCTTTTAGTCCCATACGCACCAGCACGCACCTTGAGATCCTCGGGCAGAGGTCTGTTCTCTATTCCAGAGTCTCGACTGAAAACTAAAGGGGACAGAGCGTTTGCTGTCAGGGCCCCGAGGCTCTGGAACAGCCTACCAAGGAAATCAGGTCGGCTGAGTCAGTGAACTCTTTTAAGTCCCTTCTTAAAACAAACTTTTATAGGAGAGCCTTTCCCGATCTTATTTGACTTTATTTTATCCCTTTTTATTTTATTCTATTTTACTAATTTTATATTTATCTTAAACGTGTATTTAAGTCTTTTCAATGTTTTCATGCTTTTATCTGTATTGTTTTTGTATTATTGACTTTACACTTGTTAAAGCACTTTGTAACTTGTTTTTGAAAAGTGCTCTACAAAAAAAGATTATTATTATTATTGTTCCAGAGCCTCGGGGCCCTGACAGCAAACGCTCTGTCCCCTTTAATTTTCAGTCAGACTCTGGAACAGACTGCAGACCTCTGCCTGAGGATCTCAAGGTACGTGCTGGTGTGTATGGGACTAAAAGGTCAGAAATATAACAAGGCGAGAGGCCATGAAGAGCTTTAAAAGTGATCAATAAAATTTTAAAGTCAATTCTAAAACATACTGGGAGCCAGTGTAGTGAAACTAAAATAGGAGTAATGTGGTCATATTTCTTAGTTCTGGTTAAAAGCCTGGCAGCTGAGTTCTGGACAGTCTGGAGTCGATCAATAGATTTTTGGGTTAAACAAGTGAAAAGGCTGTTGCAGTAATCCAGGCGTGATGAGATGAAGGCGTGTGTCTCGGTGTCTTAAAAGTAACATGATTCACTAGGGAACTAGCAGATGGCTGGCAGTATTTTTTTTACCATCTGCTGGGACCCAATTACCAGGATCTCAGTTTTGTCTGAGTTGAGCTGGAGGAAATTATTTGACATCCAATTTTTGATTTCACAGAGGCAGTTGTTAAGTGAACTCAGCATTCCAGGGTCTGTGGATTTGACGGGCAAGTATATTTGTGTGTCCAAGAAAAACAAAATGGGTCCTAAGACCAACAGAATCCATTACTTTCAGTAAAAACTTTGTAGGAATTACATCAAGTGGGCTGGAGGACACTCTCATTTGTGATACTGTTTTTAAAAGCTCACAAGTCAATGGGATAAAACTGGTTAAAACTCTCTTGTTGCCGGTGAGGAACCTCAGGGTAAGAGGAAGAGGGGGTAATAGAGGCTCCGATTGACACCACCTTTATCATTATAATAAGCTCATCATTACTTCTACTACTTCTACTATCACAATCATCATTACTTCCAGCTGAAACACAAGGAGGGGTTGGGTTTATGAGCAGATCCACAGACTTAAATAAAAACATAGGATTATGTTGAGTTGTAGAAATGAGTTCAGAAAAATAGTGTGTTGTCTTAGTTAATTAATAAATCCTTCAGACTGAGCTAATGGACTTTGAAAGTGGATATGAAGCTGAGCATGTGCACTCAACTTCTTTGGTCAACCATGGCGAGGCCTGTCCTGTTGAACCGCTGTATGGTCTTTGCCAGCGTGCTGCAGCTCAGTTTCAGGGTCTTGGCAATCTTTTTATAGCCTAGGCCATTTTTACGTAGAGCAACCATTCTTTTTTTCAGATGCTCAGAGAGTTCTTTGCCATGAGGTGCAATGTTGAACTTCCAGTGACCAGTATGAGGGAGTGTGAGAGCAATAACACCAAATTTGACACACCTGCTCCCCATTCACACCTGAGACCTTGTAACACTACTGAATCACATGACACCGGGGAGGGAAAATGGCTACTTGAGCCCTGTTGGGACATTCTCACATAGGGGTGTACTCACTTCAGTTGCCAGTGGTTTAGACATTAATGGCTATGTGATGTGTTATTTTGAGGGGACAGAAAATTTACACTGTTATGCTAGCTGGACACTCATTACTTTACATTGTAGCAAAGTGTAATATATTCAGTGTTGTCACATGAAAAGATATAATCAAATATTTACAAACATGTAAGTTTACTCACTTTTGTGAGATACAGCATGCGCCAGTTCTACCAGCTTTACATAAACATTTCCAACTGACAGCTCTTACCCTGTCAAGAGGTCGGCTGGCTGACAACGTAATGTCACCAGTGACTGAACTGAAATGACTCTAATTTTTTCAGGAATGCTTCCTTCAGTGTTTTTAATGTTTTAATGACTGTTTGTTTTGGAGAGGAGACGGCTGCTGCGATAATTCGGCTCATGGTAGAAACCAAAAAGTCAAACCACAGGAATCCTAAACTAAAACAATATGTGACTGTCTGTACAGTCTGTGAGTCCTTTCAGGTGTTCACTGATGCAGAGATACATTTTATAATCATACTGCATTACTTAATATTGAAATTAATCCATGACAGAAACATTTAAAGTTTTAAGTAAAGTAGCCTAATTAATGTCTGTTATTGTTATTATCACAACACATCAGTGACATGGAAATTTGATTCATTTTAAGATTTGCTGCTATTGTCGTTATTCTAATGTGCTTCATCTGGATGATTGAATAAAATATAGATTTATTGATTAGACATGTTTTTGATATTTATTTTGGAAAAATTGTTATGTTAATCAAGTAATTTTCTTTCATTAGAATAAACAAAATTAGTCGTTAAATTAATTGACTAATCGAAAACTAATCGTTATATTAATCGGAAAAATAATCGATATGTGCAGCCCTACTACTGATAAGTTAAATCTGTAACAAATAAATCTGTAACAAAAAATTATTTTATAAACTCAATAAAGTACAGTATTTTCCTGTGAGATGTGGTGGAGTAATATCATGGAAAGAAAAGCACAAGTACCTCACTGTTGTACTTAAGTACAGAACTGGAGTAAATGTATCTGTTATGCTAAACCACTTTTTGAAGGTCTCGTCCTGAAAGGCTGCATTTGTACTCGTTTTCGGTCTCAAACATAGGACTCGGGATTTAATTTATTTACCAGTCAAGACCACAACTGTGGGAATACCAATAAATTGCCTGTGCATTATCAGATTTTTTGTCAGCTTAACTTTGATTGGATGTAACACTTACTGCTTCAAATGCAACCAATAACACGACTCATAGCTAATGAAACATTTTGTTACCGTTAACGGCTGCCCCCCTTAACACGCACTCCAAGAAAGTGAAAGCAGGAGAACATGTCAGCAAAATCTTCATACTAACATCTGGCTACCTAAACCATAAAGAATTAAAACTGTAAAACAACGTCCCAACATCCAGAAGAAAACACACAGTAAAACATGGAAAATCAGTGTTGAATGAAGATGGCGAAGTTGTTTTTATCTCTCAGTGTTTGTATGTGGCTGTTTTTATGGGAATGTGCATCTTTCAGATTAGTTTAAGAAATGCCTATGATTTGCACTTTTATTGTGTGTCCTGTAGTGTGTGGTTCTGGTCTTGGTCTTGGTCTTAACTCGGTCTCATCCCCTCAAAGTTCTGGTCTTGAATAGGTCTCGGAACACTCTAGTCATGGTCATGACTTGGTCTCGGTTTGGTTGGTCTTGACGACAACACTACTGTGTCTTTGAAGTAGAATGTGTATGCTGATACACCGTAATAGTTTGATCTATTATGCGATTAATGTTTAACATAATTATTTTTTATTAAATGATAGAATAATTGCTATGATGATGCCTCACACAGTTAATTTACTTAATATTGCATGTTAACTATCGATCTACTTTAACACAAACATTCAAACCAGCAGCGTTATTTGTGCTAAGTGAGTCACAACTTTTCCATTTCAATTGTAAAATAAGCCACCAATGAAATTCTGCTCAATATTTCGTCAGCCTGTCTCACCATCACTCGTGGTCAGTTGTGAAGCAAGTTAAAATGACAGGATGTGGCAGAATTCAGGAAAGTCTGTCTTGTTTTCACCGATATTTAAAACTAATAATGTGAAACTTAGTCCTTTTCAACCACAACCATTTTAACTAGGCCAAATAATTAATAATTATAAGACCCAAGATAACATCAAAAAGCATTGAAGAATTGCAGATCAGATCATCAGTAGTTTTTTATTACATCTTTTAACACTGGGCATATATCACCTAGAACGATTTTAGCTGTTATATTTTTTGTGAGTAAAATCACAGAGAGGGCACAGAGAGCTTTCAGTCTGAACAAACACACATTCAGTAGAAAATAGATGAATAATACAAATTATTTAATGAAATCCTACACATGAAGTCATGTATGAATACAAATATATATATGAAGCACACGAACAATAGTTTAACAAACAAGCCTCACATACTACCTCTTTGTCGGAGCTTTTGACCACATCCCATGGCCTTTTTAAGCAAACTGAACTTCCTCAGTTGTCATCACATGACTCTAGTCCAAAGGTGACTCAAGATTCATACTGAGGATATGTGTTGATAACTAAGCCTGATCTTTTGGCTGAAGAAGGCTGTTGGGATACTAAAGCAGAGGTGAAACAATTTATCGATCAGTCGATTGATAAAATATTAATACATTGTTTGGATTAAAAGCAAATAGAGCAACGTAGCTGTGGTTTCAGCTGCTCGGTGATGAAGATTTGATAATAAACTGAATTCTTTTCAGGTTTGAACTTATGGTTGATAAAACAATCAATTTGATGACATCACCTTGGACTTTTGTCAAAAGTGATGGGAATATTATTAAAATTTTATTTACAAAGCGATTAATAGAGAAAAACAGGTTACCAGATAGTTAAAAAATCTGTGGCAGTGCTGGTTGAACAGTGGTCACAACTCAGTGTTGAGTTTAGAATAATGTGGTACAGCAGAAAAGGTACATTTGAGGTGGAACAAAACCAGACTACATGACGACAGAGATTTCATAAACAATTATTAAACATTTAATTAAAGAGGATATTAGTTTATCAGGACCCTCCCTCCAGCAGAGGGAGGCGTGGCCTTATTGTTTGTGACAATTGCAGGATTTGGGGGGTGGGGGGGGGATCATATATAACTTTATGATATAAAGTCACTGAAGTCTACATATAAAACACCTATCAGGGCACAGTGTGACTGTGTTGGTGGCGTTTAAGGTTACTACCATGAGGAAAGGTTTTCCCACACTGTTCACACCAGTATGGTTTCTCTCCAGTATGAACACGCCTATGCTTCACAAGGTCACCAGACTGAGTGAAAGATTTCCCACATTGGTCACAGCTGAATGGTTTCTCTCCAGTGTGAACTCGTCTATGCTTCACTAGGTTACCTGACTGAGCGAAGGTTTTCCCACACTGTTCACACCAGTGTGGTTTCTCCCCAGTGTGAATGCGGTAGTGTAATTTTAGTTGATCTGATGTAGTGAAAGTTTTCCCACACCGATCACAGATGTGAGGTTTCTCTCCAGTGTGAACACGTTGGTGTATTTCTAGTTGATCTGATGTAGTGAAAGCTTTCCCACAATGCTCACATCCATACGGTTTCTCTCCAGTGTGAAGTCTCTGATGAATCTTTAAATATCCGGATGTTGTGAAGGATTTGTCACAGTGCTGACAGCGGAGACATTTGAATCCATCTGTTCCTCTCCGTATCTATAGAAACAGACATACACATAGAGAAAAAGACAGTAACACATCCTTGAGCAAGTACTTTTACGTATGTGTGTCGCTGTGAGTCCATCTGCCCACTGAAAGACCAAGTTGTTTATTTCATGATGTGCAATTCCACCAACAAACAGCCAAGTTAATGATGGACAATATGTCCTACAACCTGATGTGACTCTGTGGGAAGTGTGAGTAAACCAGATTGCAGTTCTCAAACACAGCCACGTTGCTAATGAAATGTCTGAAAAAAGAAATAGATTCTTTAGCTGAGTAACTTTAACCCAACAGCAGTAAGCACTTTTTTTAAAGTCTACAGGCAGCAGGAATCAGAATGAAAATCCACAAGCCCTTCATATAATCCGACCAAATTTGAGGGCAGGGAGATGCAGATGTCAAAGGACGGATCAGATCCTTTTTGCTGTATGTGCCAGGAGAGCTACTCTTGCTGGACAGAACAGGTGCTGTCTTTGGGTCTTGTTCCCGGTGATGGGCGAAGATACATCATTATGTATTTTAAAATAAGATTATATTATTTTTGACTCCATCTCCCCAGAGAACCGAAACACTCCCTCTTTGATACTTTTAAAACTCTGCTAAAAACCCACCTCTTTACCAAGGCATGTCCTCCCTTTGTTGTTCTGTTGTGTTGTTTCTTGTGGTAATGTGTAAAGCGTCCTAGGGTCCCTTGAAAGGTGCTATAAAATATTGTTATTAAAGATGCTCTGATTTTACTGGCTAGTTCCGATTTTCTGTTTTTCTAAGAACTACGACTGACAGCAAACAATAACATTTTGTGTTTTGAATTTTTTCACCCGCAATTCTGTTTCTGATTTTTGTTATTTTGTTAATTAACAATCAAGACCATCATGGTACTGAATGACATCGGCACCAACAGCTGTGTTCACTGTTGTGTTACCTGGTCCTTGCTGTAAAATGTTCATCTTTTAACATAATACAACATAGCATGTCTTTATGTGTGTTTTTCTTAAGATGTAAATGCGAGCTTGTGTCTTTGTCACTTACGGTGACGAACTTCCACGCCTTCCACATGTTTTAGTGTGTGTATGTCACAAGTTACACCAACTCGTGGCAGTATAGAGTAATGCACAGGAACCCTGAAACATTTTTTTTCTGGAAAGGAAATACCAGTGACTGACACTCTATCAGGAAAATTAATCGAATACCATGATGACGGTCGTTATAAGGAATAAAGGTAAATATATTTATAAATAGCGATCCAGTAAGTGACAGCAGACTACAGGAAATCAAAGAGACAACAACATACCCAGCTCGTTGCACTGGAAAGTGCTGCATGAGTCAAATTGTCTGGTGAGTGGAGAAAATGGCAAACACTGGAACCACAGGGATGAAGTTTCTCATATAGATAGCCTAATGTTCAAAGGTGAAATAATCAAAAATCCTCTGTGAATACACTGTCACAGTAGACCACTACAGCAGGATAGTACAGAGCTGTACTAAACTCAAGTCCGTCACAGCATTGCAGAATCTGTCATCAGCGACAATCAGCTCGGAGGAACTCCAGCACATTGCAGAGTTATGGGATTTCAACCTACCGCTACAAGCCCCCGATGTTCTCACAGCAACAGCCGTCCTGAAAACTATCCTAGACAAAGCTGAAATCAAAGACCATTATCTTGATTTATAAGAAAACCAGAACACGCTGTAAATATACTGAAGTCACCCACTCAACTCCTGATGAGCTGATCCTTGTTAGGTTTTAGTAAGACTGAGGACCGGGTTGCGGATACAGAACACTCAAAGCCTGTCAAAGTAAAGAGTTTATTCACAAAGGACTAGTATTATTCTGTTTGAAATAAATTAACTGTTTCATGGTAGTTTGTTTTGTGCAAAAGGAATTAAAGGCCTGTCCCATATGGATGCCTTTCCCAAATAAAGGAAGGGTCAAATCAGTGATTTTAGCAAATAAAAGCCTGGGCTATTATTCAAAGTTTCACGGTAAGTATCAAAGCTGACTTCGTCACTGCTTATGCTAACACTTTATCCCTTTGGCTACTGGCACTCACTGAGACCTGGATCAAACCAGAATTTAATTTAATTTCCAACAAATGGAAATTCACACAGCTGCAACCCCCAAATCAATATGCCTCCTTTGAATACCATGGTCTTTGTGTCCGCTCCGGTAAAGGTCTCTGTGATTGTCAGACCGTCCACCAGGACAAATGGGTAACTTTGTGGAGGAGCTAGACACACTGCTGTCTTCAATCCCAGAGCATGACTGTCCCCTACTTGTCCTCGGTGACGTGAACATTCACTTAGACAATTCAAACTCGGCAGACTTCCTGTCTCTGATTCAGTCCTTTGATCTAACACGGGTTCGGGCGATGGCGCATACTACACTATTCTCATCTGTGACACCACAATGGTGGAACGAGCTACCACGCGCCATCAGAGCAGGGGCGTCCCTCTCTAACTTCAAGAAGCTCCTGAAAAGCCATCTTTTGTATTGATTGCACTTTTTGTTAACTCTTACTTTCTTCCCTAGGTATTTAACCCATTGATGTGATATGTACTATGAGCTATTACTAGTACTTATTAGTACATACTAGTAAGAGCAGTGTCAGTTTTAGATCTGTTGTTCCTCAAATGTAAGTCGCTTTGGATAAAAGTGTCTGCCAAATGAGTAAATGTAAGTACTTTATGATGGCGCAATGGATAAGACATTGGTGTGAGAGACCTGGGTTCAATTCCCCACTGTGACCCATCCACCATTGTGTCCCTGAGCAAGACACTTAACCCCTAGTTGCTCCAGAGCGTGCAACCTCTGACATATATAGCAAAGTCTTTGGATTTGATGTTGTGTTGATGCTTGGATAAAAGCATCAGCTAAATGAATAAATGCCTAAACTACTTGGTCAGGCTTAGGCACGAAAGGTACCCTACTTGGTTAGGTTTAAGCACTACAACAACTAGGTTAGGTTTTAGGCTTTTTTGCAGCCGTCCCGGCCGACATCTAGTGCAAGTATGATACCGGCCAATGACAGATAACTGGAAAATGTAAGCCAAGAGTGTGTAACATTGTCACTGTTTCTGCACCACAGTTATAAACCACATAATAGACTATGTTTACAAAGGCATTGTCAAGTGAGGATAAGGGTCCTCTCAACTTTGTTTAATTAGATAACCAATCTGTAAATCTTACCAAATTGGCTTTTTATTTTTTTGAAATACAACAGAAACACAAAGTTGTACTAATAGCCATAATTTTAGCTTGTGGTAAAACCCCCTTTCCCCCTGTAAATGATCAAATTACATTTGTAGTGTGTTACTTACATTAAATCTTTTATGCATTTATCCTTAACCTTTCCTTCTTCTATACTCCTTACGTTAGTCTGTCCACATTTACTAGGGTTTAGGTCAGAGCTGTGAGATTGTTAAAGTGTTTTTTCTTTCTTGCTGTTCCTTTCTGCTTGAATGTGCATTAAGGACGGGAGAGGATATCTGTTCCCCAAAACATAGAAACCTGGACTGTGTGAGTTATTATGCATTCCTTTGCATTCAATATTATTTTTCTGTTGTTCTTGTTGTTTTTTAATAGAAATGAACTTATTCTGTTAACATGTTTTTACAGATAATGCCTATTTTGCTAATATGCAGCATTACCTCCACAGACCACTAGATGAAAGCATTGGTATTTATTTTTCAGATGCACTAATTGAGGAGACAAGCCTGAGCTGTGTTAGGGAGGATTCCCTATAAGGTAAATGTAAATATACCGCAGTCGAGTGGTAGAAATGAGGCATCGCATGCTGAACGTTATATGGATTGGATATGCTCAATACTTGCAGTTTGTGTTTTTATCTTTCTGTTTCTATGTTGAAAGTGATCCAAATAAAGTTTGACTGCTTTTGCGGCGTCTCTACGGTGTGAGCTGTGGTGTTGGTCAGTTGTTTTGCCCATGAGGTCCCAGCGCATGTCACATGACTGAAAACTATGAATAAAACTGTGAATTTTTGGCATTTTAATGACTGCATAGTGTGTTTTGGAGATGAGAATACTTAATGTCCCTCATTAAGAAATGAGTTTGCTGCAATAGCAAGTAATAATGGCAAAGGCATCAAACGCCATGCGAATACTGATGCGCGAGGTGATACTGAAGACACTACAGTAGTGCTTCTCAACGGGGGCGTTTGTTAGTTGGAAATTCTAAGGCAAGTTTACACCAAAGATTCACAACAATACAAGTTTAAACTTTAAACTACTTGCAAAAGAACTGTGGTCTGCAATATTAAAACCTGCCAATTTAGTCCACTGCGACTGGGCGAGACAGTGTATTTGTTCTCCATCAGCTACTTGTGGTGCAGCTCCGTGCTGCCTTCAGGGGAACGGGAAGTCAGAGTATCATCTGTAAAATTTTACCCACATGGCGTTTACTGTTTAAAATCTGGAAAATTGAGGCTCTCTTTCTTGGTGGAAAAGTTTTTATTTCTCTGAGGAATACACCGTGAACATCTTGTTGTCGCAGTGGTTACACATTTACAAGAGGGACATACCTCTGTCAGACTTACCCTGAAAGCAACTTGGCTGCGACACCAGCGAGTGACGTGGACCCACCTCACGCTGTGAGTCGCAGACCATTTGGCCAAAGCGACATATACAGTAGTTTCAGTAGGCTATAAAAATGTAACATTAAAAACTGAACCCCTGACTTGCTCTGTTGGGGATTTTAAGCTGCACTTTATCAGAGGTGTGAACTTAAAATGTGGGAATTATTTGTGAGATTTCTGCCTGATCACGGGTTTTGTCGGTTAGTTTCGTTTTCCCCGGCATGAGCACTTCCTCCTCTCATCCACTTCTGTGTCTATTAGACGGTCGAGGGGAAACTTCAGCGAAACAGTAACGTAATGCAGTACAGGGCATGTAGTAAAATATTATGAATAATCTTTAAATAGGTTATGACATTAGTCTCCTAATATTACGACTGTCAGAGAACTCAGATATGAGGGAGAGATTCTGAATGTGCAGAAAGTTTTGAACATGAAGACAAGTTAGTGTTTCCCATACATTAAATTATTTGTGACCTGCCACAATATCAACGCTGACATATTTATTTTAAATTTTTTTACTAGGCTTATTTAAAATCTTAGTTGATAGCAAAGCTGCAGGCAGCACTTATTTGTGCAGCACATTCCCTCGCTCAGTCCAACACAACGCTGTCAATGTCGGAGACCCAGCTTAAAAAACGTTGTTAGCAAGCTGTAAGGAGCCTAGCTAATAAGGAGAGCTAAGTTAGCGTTAGAATACAGCTGGGTTTTGAGGCTAGCATGCTGTATAGCTGCAGCACAGTTACACTGTCATGTGTTTCCATTTATATAATAAGACGTTTCCACCATAAATTGGTGCAGAAATTGGAGCAGAAATTTTCACCAGAATGCAAGAAATTAAAGGTTTAATGCTCAAAATCCTTATTAAGTCCAAGAAAAGTCTGTGGCTTCACACACAGTTTTTGGGAGGAACATTCACTTGTTAGTTAAATTTAATTACTTTTCACATGGCTTTTTGTTACCTGAGAAAGTATTTAATATGGTGTTTGTCATTCAATCATGTGTTTTTTCATGTTTTAATGACAATAGTAACAACAACAATAAAAAAACCCAACATTATTCAGGGAAAATAGCCAACATCTTTTTTGATGGCGCGCAGTAAGGGACCTGGATAATGGGTAGGGTGGCGCTGGCCCAAAAAAGATTGCACTACAGCTTATAAAGTGTGCCTGAATATTAAAATAGCCCTAAGTGTTGTAGTATAACCAGCAGTATATCATTAATATGTTAAGGTGATTTTGGGGACACTGCATTGTAGAAGTGTGAAGTTATTGAATATTTCTGCAGCATGTGTTTTTGGGCGTTACACTTTGTAGACAGTCCCTGCGCGGCTGCACGTAGAGACCAATGTTATTTGTGCCGCTCGTAGACCGACTCATGTGGATGAAGATTTAGTTAGCTCGTTGTCTACTTAACTACGAAAGCAAGAGGCGTCGTTTGTGTTTTAAACACGTTTTGCTTACGAGTTATTGATCCCGGAAGATCTGTGAATATATTCCCAACTTTACTGAACTCTTTTCCTGTGTCCAGGTTCCTGTCTGAGAGCAGCCAGAGAAAGCGCCCCCGCCTGTCCGGTTATATCTCTTTAAATAAAAAGCTCCACATCTGGTCCTTTACTAACCGCTACATAACGGCTGGTCCTGCGGCTGCCTAGCAACAGTAAAACCCGCCGCAGGCTCCGACCAGAAAGGCTGCTGGCTGCTGGCTGCTGCTGCCTGCCGGCTGCTGGTTGCTGCTGCTGCTGCTGCTGCTGCTGGCTGCTGGCTGCTGGCTGCTGGCTGAGCTGCTGGCTAGTGCTGGCTGCTGTTGAACGAGCCTCACTCAGCTTGTGATGAATTGAACCAACCAGCAGATGTAGCTGATAGAAGTCGCCTTATTTAGCCCCGTTTTCAGGCCCAGTGTCTGAGCACGCGCCTGGTTCAGAGACTGAAGAACCTCCGTTTGTAGCGATGAAGTCATGAACACTGACCTGAACCTCGGGATTCTGGTTGTCCCCCCCTTCCGCTCTTGTAGTGGTCCTGGTCTCAGATCCAGCAGGTCTCCTCTCGGACTGTCTGCGCTGTCAAAGCACAGGAGCGCTGCGGGATCCCGTGTTCTCGCGATGTTTGAACCCCGCCCCCTAGTTACTGTTGCTAAGGTAACTTTCAAACAGCGGCTGCTTGATTTCAAGGTACAAGGTTGTTTATTTCTTCGTTAACGAAGTCTGTAGTCCCACACACAGAACTTAACTGATGAATGAGTGTGTATTAAAACACAGGAACATTT
>NW_024041756.1:0-98152 GCF_014851395.1 Micropterus salmoides | reverse complement strand
ACGAAGGCCTGCTTTTGGACAGAGGCTACCGAACGACTCGGGCTCTTGTAGCCTCTCGATGACGAGAGAGAAAGGGAGGGAAATGTGGCCGATCCTTCTCGGCCTTTTGGCCAAGACTGCAATGGCCTCCTCTTTCTGGTTAAACCTTTGCCGGTTTGGGGCTTCGTTTTGTGTCACCAGCTTTTCTGGGAGGAGATTCACCTCATTCCTTGTGAATAAAATTTCCAACTTTGCCGTAGCTGAAAAACTTTTGCAACAGGAATTCATTGGTCCCGAGGACTGCCTACCTGTCCTCTGCCGACTGCCACCTTGACCAGACCAAAGACGAGAAGGTAGTGTTTTTATTCACCCGATTTAGCAGTTGTAGCAGGTTTCTTGCTTCATTTGAGGTGTTTTAGTTTCTTGTATCCTTTCTACGCTGCGGTTCCTCCACCGTGTTGGCCAACCGTCCGGGCCTACGGAGGCGCCGCAGTGTCCCCTCCCCACCTTCTGAAGAGCTCTATCCAATCGGAGAAATGAAGGCTGGCTTTTGGACACAGGCTACCGAGCATCCGAAATACTCGGGCTCTCGATGACGAGTGGGAGAAAGGGAGGGAAGTGCAGGGCACATTTAACAGCCATGCCGGTCCCAAATATCCCCTCGTCGTCTGCCAATCATAAAGTGCAAATCTCGCTGCCTTCTTCGAGGCTTCAGCTGGCCGCCCCCCCTCGACTGGCGCCTTTTTCGGGCCGGCGTCCGGCAGAGCGACGACCTCTGCGTTTGGGTCAGTATTTTGGTTTTACCAAGGCATAGAAGGGTGCACCGCCCCCGGAGGCACTGCAATACCGGGTCGATGCGTGGAGTGGACGGAGCAAGCCCCTCGTCTCAGCTCCCGGTGCTAAAAATCCATTTAATATGTGCCCCCTTATAGGGGACATACAGATTTAAACTGATAAGAACATACTATACTTGATCTTAGCCAAAAGGCCGAGAAGCGATAACCCCCGCTGGTTGCTTCCAGCGCCCACCTCCCGGAGCAGTTCTCCCCCTGCCGTGGCGCAGTGGTTTCACACTGCGCATAACAACGGCTGAGTCTCAGCACCTCCTCCCGAGCGCGCCTCGTCGCACCGCTCAACCTTGCCGGGGCGGCGTTTTATTTCCTTTTCACAAACCACGAGGCTCGGCCACATGGCAGAGCCTGCCAAAATAGTTTTAACTCATTGGCGTCCCTCTCCACGAAGTCTTAGTAAAAGCGAAAGACTTGTACGTTATGAAGAGAAACCCGAGTAAGTACGGGCCCCTCCTCCAGAGCCGCCGACGAGCCTAGTCGTCCCGGCCACTACCCTCACGGTAAGCCTCACTCTGCCTCTCGAGTCCCAAGTACCAGGCCACGCCCGTTCCCCTACCCCTCCCCAGGTCATGGCATCTCTATCCAATCGGGCTGCGGAGAGACGAAGGCCTGGCTTTTGGACAGAGGCTACCGAACGACTCGGGCTCTTGTAGCCTCTCGATGACGAGTGGAGAAAGGGAGGGAAATGTGGCCGATCGCTTCTCGGCCTTTTGGCCAACTGCAATGGCCTCCTCTTTCTGGTTAAAACCTTTGCCGGTTTGGGGCTTCGTTTTGTGTCACCAGCTTTTCTGGAGGAGATTCACCTCATTCCTTGTGAATAAAATTTCAACTTTGCCGTAGCTGAAAAACTTTTGCACAAGGAATTCATTGGTCCCGAGGACTGCCTACCTGTCCTCTGCCGGACTGCCACCTTGACCAGACCAAAGACGAGAAGGTAAGTGTGTTTTATTCACCGATTTAGCAGTTGTAGCAGGTTTTCTTGCTTCATTTGAGGTGTTTTAGTTTTCTTGTATCCTTTCTACGCTGCGGTTCCTCCACCGTGTTGCCAACCGTGCCGGGCCTACGGAGGCGCCGCAGTGTCCCCTCCCCACCTTCTGAGAGGCTCTATCCAATCGGAGAAATGAGGCCTGGCTTTTGGACACAGGCTACCGAGCATCCGAAATACTCGGGCTCTCGATGACGAGTGGGGAAAGGGAGGGGAAGTGCAGGGCACATTTAACAGCCATGCCGTCCCAAATATCCCCTCGTCGTCTGCCAATCATAATGCAAATCTCGCTGCCTTCTTCGAGGCTTCAGCTGGGCCCCCCCCCCTCGACTGGCGCCTTTTTCGGGCCGGCGTCCGGCAGAGCGACGAACCTCTGCGTTTGGGTCATTATTTTGGTTTTACACAAGGCAGGAGAAGGGTGCACCGCCCCCGGAGGCACTGCAATAACCGGGTCGATGCGTGGAGTGGACGGAGCAAGCCCCTCGTCTCAGCTCCCGGTGCTAAAATCCATTTAATATGTTGCCCCCTTATGGGGACATATCAGATATTAAACTGATAAAACAGATACTACACTTGATCTTAGCCAAAAGGCCGAGAAGCGATAACCCCGCTGGTTGCTTCCAGCGCCCACCTCCCGGAGCAGTTCTCCCCTGCGTGGCGCAGTGGTTTCAACGCGCATAACAACGGCTGAGTCTCAGCACCTCCTCCCGAGCGCGCCTCGTCGCACCGCTCAACCTTGCCGGGGGCGCGTTTTATTTCCTTTTACAAACGCACGAGGCTCGGCCACACGGCAGAGCCTGCCAAAAATAGTTTTAACTCATTGGCGTCCCTCTCCACGGAAGTCTTTAGTAAAGGCGAAAGACTTGTGTTATGAGAGAAACCCGAGTAAGTACGGGCCCCTCCTCCAGAGCCGCCGACGAGCCTAGTCGTCCCGGCCACTACCCTCACGGTAAGCCTCACTCTGCCTCTCGAGTCCCAAGTACCAGGCCACGCCCGTTCCCCTACCCCCCCAGGTCATGGCAGGCTCTATCCAATCGGGCTGCGGAGAGACGAAGGCCTGGCTTTTGGACAGAGGCTACCGACGACTCGGGCTCTTGTAGCCTCTCGATGACGATGAGAGAAAGGGAGGGAAATGTGGCCGATCGCTTCTCGGCCTTTTGGCCAAGACTGCAATGGCCTCCTCTTTCTGGTTAAAACCTTTGCCGGTTTGGGGCTTCGTTTTGTGTCACCAGCTTTTCTGGAGGAGATTCACCTCATTCCTTGTGAATAAAATTTCAACTTTGCCGTAGCTGAAAAACTTTTGCAACAAGGAATTCATTGGTCCCGAGGACTGCCTACCTGTCCTCTGCCGGACTGCCACCTTGACCAACCAAACGAGAAGGTAAGTGTGTTTATTCACCGATTTAGCGTTGTAGCAGGTTTTCTTGCTTCATTTGAGGTGTTTTAGTTTCTTGTATCCTTTCTACGCTGCGGTTCCTCCACCGTGTTGGCCAACCGTGGGGCCTACGGAGGCGCCGCAGTGTCCCCTCCCCACCTTCTGAGAGGCTCTATCCAATCGGAGAAATGAAGGCCTGGCTTTTGGACACAGGCTACCGAGCATCCGAAATACTCGGGCTCTCGATGACTGGGGAGAAGGGAGGGGATGCAGGACATTTAACAGCCATGCCGTCCCAAATATCCCCTCGTCGTCTGCCAATCATAAAGTGCAAATCTCGCTGCCTTCTTCGAGGCTTCAGCTGGCCGCCCCCCCTCGACTGGCGCCTTTTTCGGGCCGGCGTCCGGCAGAGCGACGAACCTCTGCGTTTGGGTCAGTATTTTGGTTTTACACCAAGGCAGAAAGGTGCACCGCCCCCGGAGGCACTGCAATACCGGGTCGATGCGTGGAGTGGACGGAGCAAGCCCCTCGTCTCAGCTCCCGGTGCTAAAAATCCATTTAATATGTTGCCCCCTTATAGGGGACATATCAGATATTAAACTGATAAGAACAGATTTTTTCTTTTGAGAAAAATTTTATTGACACTCAATTCAAACATGATTCATAAATAATTAATAATTCAATTCCAAGTTACCTTTTAAAATACAACATGTCAATAAATAGATAAATGTTCTCTGTAAAACAACATTTAAAAAAAGTGTTTAAAATGCATTACAGATAACGTCATAAATTAAAGGTATAAAATGGTTTTCAGCTTGTCCATGTCTGTGAGTGTCTGTTAAAAAGTCTTCAAAGCGGAGTGCATTTTGTTAAAATAAAACTCACAAAAATAAATGGATATAAAAGCTCTTCTCCAAGTCCACTGTTGTCAGGAGTGTAGTGAGTCCCTATCAAAGGGGAACTCATTCAGCTCCCCCAAACAGATTTGGACTCTCGGGATCTTGTGCAGGGCTCAGAGAACCCTCACCCTGTAGCTCCTTCCCACCAACCTCACCCGGAGGGTCAGGCCGCCGCTGCCTTGAACTTTCCTTGTGTGGCTCCGGCTCCTCCGTCCGAATGGGCACAGAGGCGATTCTTCTTTGTGGCTGTGTCCTAGGCCCGCGCCTGCAGCTCTGGCCGTTTGGGCTTGCGCGGCATCCGGATCACAGCCACGGGGATCTGCATGTGCTTTCTTGCCAGCAAGTTTCTGGAGGGTCCATAGGCGTCTTTGATGGCGGCTAGGTGAGCCACTGTTTGGCAAATGTACGTGCTGGTATCTGATTTCCTTGGCTCACCCCGTACAGCACCAGCTGTGGTGTGAGGACCTCCCTTGCTGGCAAGTACGGGAATTGCAAGGAGCCGGCCGTTGCCCACTGTTCTACGGCAGCGCTGCACTCCCAGAGCATGCCCTTACCGACTCAGGCGCGCCACAACCTGGTCGGGGGCAAGTTGAGTGCGCCGACATGCCCCGGGAGTGCATTACGGACCTGACTGGGAGGATCTCATGAGCCACCATCCATGACAGGTCCCGGAGTCTGTTTGGAAGAGCTGGATGGTTCACGTTGCGCCAAACTGTTGAGGGCTCGCCGAATGCAGCCCGCGCACTGGACTCACTGGTTCCCGCTCCTGCACAACAGAAATGAGAGCGGTGTGGTTAAAACCTGCAACTCCTCCTGCTCAAGGTTAAAATGCCTTAAAAATGACTGGATAAAAGCATAGGCTGGTGGCAGGTTAAAAGACACTGGTACTTTGAGACTTGTGGTAAGATCTTAAGTTTTCTGAGGTAGGACCCCATCCAGACACCGTGTCATTGCTGCGGTCTTGGGTTTCTGGATGGGGCTGTGGCGGTTGCCATGTGTAGTGCTGTGTATCTGCTTCCTAGGAACAAGTGCAGGTCTGGCACTCCTTTTCCTCCTTTCTCCTTTGGCTTCTTCATCACGCTTCGTCTCAGTCTTTCCCACTTGGAGCCCCACAAAAAATAAAAGATGGCTCGTTCCAGGTCTATCACTCTCCTAGGCGGGATAAAAACAGAACTGATGAGTAAAAGCAAAGGTAAAATCACTGCTTTGATGATTAAAACCTTTCCTTCTAAAGTCAGTCCTCTAAGTGTCCAGTACCCTAGTCTCTGCCTGACTTTCCCTACTATGTCTGCCCAATTGTTTTCCCTCCCCCTCCCTATCAAACCTGATCCCAAGTATTTTTTGGTCAGTCTGGGTCACAGTCAGGGGAGTCCTGTCGTCTCAGTCGCTGTCCACGGTCCATAAAAATGGGCTTGGGTCTTGCTTCTGTTCAGCTTTGACCCAGAGGCCTGTCCGAACCAGTCAGTCAAGTCCAGCGTCCTGTTGACAGATAAAGGTCAGTGCATAAATGTTGATGTCGTCCATATAAAAAATACATTTGTCTCGAGTCCCCCGCTCCCTGGGACTCCTACCCCATGGATTCGTTGGTCCCTTCTCAAGGTCTGTGCCAGTGGTTCTATACAGATAACGTAGAGGAGGGCAGATAACGGACAACCCTGACGGACACCCAGTTTATCCACTGCTCTTGTCAGATGCCCGTTAACAATGAATTTGCTGTTGATCTCCCGTACAGCAGTCCCACCCAGGCTATAAACCTTCTCGGGAACCCCATTTTTTGCAGTACCTGGAAAAGGTACTGGTGCGAGACCCGATCAAAGGCTTTCTCAAAATCTAAATTCAGGACTACTAGCCGAAAGTTTCTGTCTCTCGCGTAACAGATGGTATCTCGGATCAGTACGAGGCTGTCGGTGATCTTCCTCCCCGGGACGGCACAGGCTTGATCCGGGTGAATCAGATCTTCTAAAAACAAGGACATGCGTGAGGCTAAAAGTTTACTAAAAAGTTTACAGTCAAAATTTAAGAGTGTGATAGGTCTCCAATTTTTCAAGTCCGTCTTGTCTTTGTCTTTGTGAAGGAGAGTCACTATCCCTGCTCTAAAGCTGTCAGGATCGGTCCATTTGTTCAAAATCCATAAAAACAGCAAGCAAGTCTGGTGCTAAAATGTCCCAAAATGTCGATAAAATTCCAAGGGAAGCCCGTCTTCTCCCGCGACTTCCCTGTCTTAAAAGATTTGCATTTGTTTAATTCCGGTATCGTAAAATCTTGGGTTAAAAGCACGTTGTCGTTTGTTGCTTGGTCAATGGATTTTAAAACTTCGTCATGGTGTCCCCGTTAACAGTTTTGTATGCGTACAGTTCACGGTAAAAATGTTCGACAGTTTCTTTGATTTCCTCTGTTGTGTCAGCTGTGCACCCGTTTTCTTTTTTAAGTCTCAACATGGCCCCCCCTTTATTTACGATTTTCTTAAAAAATATCTTGTGCACTTCTCTCCTTCCTCTATTTCCCTTTCCTTGCTTCTTAAAATCACACCTTTGCTATTAATTTCTGCTAAAACCGACATCTGTTTTAATTTGTTTTATCTCTTCATTAAAATCCATTCCATGTTGGATTAGTTTAAAATACCTCTGAAGCCGTTTCTGCAGTCCCAACATGCGTCTGTTGTCCCTCTTTTTCTTTCTTTTCCCTGCCTGTCTGTAAAACGTCTTTGTCTTTCCTTCACCATTTCCCACCACTGTGCACGTGTATCGTAAAAGTCTTGAAGGGTCTGCCACTCTCGGTATTGCTCCCTGTACAGCCTAACTAGCTCCCTGTCTTCTAACAGGGAGCAATTGAGCTTCCACAGACCACTTCCTGCCGTCACACCGGAAGAGAGTGAAAGGTGCAGGAAAGAATTGCGTGATCAGAAAAGAACAGGTTCCAATCTAGCATCGGTTGGTGGGCAATCACGTGATAAAATGTAGTCTATGCGAGGCTCGGGTGCCATCACTACTGAACCAGGTGAAGCCCTCCTCTCTGGCATGGTTTTAAACATCCACAAGTCTAAAATCACTGCATATGCTTGAAGTAAAACTGAAGTCTTGTCCACTTTAAAATCGTCCCCTATTCTTCTCCTGTCGTTCCTGCTTAAAATACAATTAAAATCCCCCCCTACAACTAAAGGTGCCCTGCCTAGCATGTGGGGCTGCAGGTCTTCTAAAAGGTCATACCTGTCGTTCTTGTCATTAAAGCCATAATATTTAAGACGTTAAAATCCTTCCCCATAAAGTCAAGTGTGTTAAAAGTGCCCGACCATCTCTCACCACAGTGCTGCCCTTCACCAGGACTAGAGGGTTTTTATTAAAATGGCCACTCCATCATTTTTGTTTTCATTTGAGCCGCTCCATATCGACGTTTGTGGCCATACTCCTCCCATTCTCTGTAGTGTTTTAAAAATGGTAGGCCGCATTCCTGTATTAAAAACACATCAGACTTAAAGAGTTAAGAAAGGATAAACAATCTGGGCTCTAACTCTCGACTTCACACTCCTCACATTGATAGTTGAGAAGAGTGTCATGAGTATGGTTAAATTTGCAGGTATGACATCTTAAAAGACTAAAAAAAGGGGGATTTCAAATGTTTAAAAACATAGCAGTTAGTGGATTTCTTGTGAATGGAGCTCTTCCTTCATTCTCATGGGTGAGAGATGACGGGGTTGAGCTCCATTTCCCTTTCGGACTCTAGGAGTTGGCCTCTGACGCAGGGTGCATTGAGCTTTGAGTCCTTAGGGTTGATTGCAGAGCTATAGTTAAAAAAGAGACTTCATTAGGCGAATTGGAGGGGAAGACTCTGGGCTCCTCCACAGATGAACTGTCTGAGTAGCTCTCAGCTCTTCCCCTCTTTTCCGAGGCTCCAGGAGACTCAGAAGACAATTCTGAAATTAGTCTCTTGGCCGGCTGGGCATTGGGAGGGGGACATCCTCGCTATCACTCTGTGACTGGCCAAATTTTGTTTCTGAGCCATCACTGAGCTAGCTCCGCCTTCTGCCTGCACTGCCACTGCTTCTTCCCTGTTCTCCACTTGTGGGCAGCTGCAGGCCCCTCCCCTTCTCCCGCCTCTACTGGTCCTTCTCCTCCAATCACAGGATTTGGCGGGAGATTTGAATTCTCCAGCCCAGCCTCTTCAATTAGCTCTCTAACTGCTTCGTCTTGTCCGCCATTTTGTGCCTTTGCTGCCTTTAATTTGTTGGCAAATGACTTAGGGCAATCTCTGAAGAGGTGGTTTGTTTCTCCACAAAGATTGCACTTTCTGCCATTGGTGCATTCCTCGAAAGTATGCCCAATTTCTCTACATTTACCACAAATGATCTGCTGGCACGCTTCTGCCAGGTGCCCATTCTCACCACACTTGCGGCAGAGTTTGGGCTGGCCCTGGTATGAATGTAGCCCCTGTTGTTTCCCAGAACTATCATGGATGGCAGATGTTTCAGGCCCTGGAAGCCTTGAGGGTCTTGCCATTGTTGGATGGGGACCCTCCAAGCGCAATTCCAGATGCCATCCTCATCTCTCACTTTGGTAGCCTGGCCTTTAACAGTGCAAAATCTGCCCAGCCACAAACAAATGTCATCTGCATTCACAGTCTCATTGAACATTCTGACAATTACCGTTTTAGCGGCATTATCAGTCAGTTTCTCAACATTAAATGCAGTAAACTGGGGTTTTTCATTTTCGAAGCGTGTCCAGAAATCTCTGAACCGGCAGCAGAGACAAAACTCACATCGAAACCTTTTCCAAATGGCAGAGTCAAACATTTATATCCTGCGGGAGAATTTCAAAATGTTCTGGATCATTTTCCTTGAGAAGTCCAGCCTGACATAAAAGGGTTTTCCCATCTTTTTCTTTGAATGTAAATCTGACACTGTGGTGCCTCCTCATGCCGGCATGGTTGGCCGCCATGGTGGAGGCACCACAACGTAAAAGTGGTAAAAAAGAGCTAAAACACCTAAAACAGTCTAAAACCAAGTCACTAAAATAAGGTAAAAGAATGCTCTAAAAAGAGCAATAAATCTACTAAAATGTTAGAAAGGTGAATAAAACACACTTACCTTGTCTTGTTTGGCCTGGTCGAGATGTTATTCCGGCAGAGTACAGGTAAGCAGTCCTCTGAACCAATGAATTCCTTTGTGTGAAACAATTTCAACTACAACAAAGTTGAAATTTTTATTCACAAGGAATAATGTGAGTATCCTCCCAAAAACCTGGTAACTTAGCCACAAACAGGCAAAAGTTTTATCCAGACACTGGAGGCGATCGCAGTCTTAGCCAAAAGGCCGAGAAGCGAAGGTCATGGCAGGCTCTATCCAATCGGGCTGCGGAGAGACGAAGGCCTGGCTTTTGGACAGAGGCTACCGAACGACTCGGGCTCTTGTAGCCTCTCGATGACGAGTGAGAGAAAGGGAGGGGAAATGTGGCCGATCGCTTCTCGGCCTTTTGGCCAAGACTGCAATGGCCTCCTCTTTCTGGTTAAAACCTTTGCCGGTTTGGGGCTTCGTTTTGTGTCACCAGCTTTTCTGGGAGGAGATTCACCTCATTCCTTGTGAATAAAATTTCAACTTTGCCGTAGCTGAAAAACTTTTGCAACAAGGAATTCATTGGTCCCGAGGACTGCCTACCTGTCCTCTGCCGGACTGCCACCTTGACCAGACCAAAGACGAGAAGGTAAGTGTGTTTTATTCACCGATTTAGCAGTTGTAGCAGGTTTTCTTGCTTCATTTGAGGTGTTTTAGTTTCTTGTATCCTTTCTACGCTGCGGTTCCTCCACCGTGTTGGCCAACCGTGCCGGGCCTACGGAGGCGCCGCAGTGTCCCCTCCCCACCTTCTGAGAGGCTCTATCCAATCGGAGAAATGAAGGCCTGGCTTTTGGACACAGGCTACCGAGCATCCGAAATACTCGGGCTCTCGATGACGAGTGGGAGAAAGGGAGGGGAAGTGCAGGGCACATTTAACAGCCATGCCGGTCCCAAATATCCCCTCGTCGTCTGCCAATCATAAAGTGCAAATCTCGCTGCCTTCTTCGAGGCTTCAGCTGGCCGCCCCCCTCGACTGGCGCCTTTTTCGGGCCGGCGTCCGGCAGAGCGACGACCTCTGCGTTTGGGTCAGTATTTTGGTTTTACACAAGGCAGGAGAAGGGTGCACCGCCCCCGGAGGCACTGCAATACCGGGTCGATGCGTGGAGTGGACGGAGCAAGCCCCTCGTCTCAGCTCCCGGTGCTAAAAATCCATTTAATATGTTGCCCCCTTATAGGGGACATATCAGATATTAAACTGATAAGAACAGATACTACACTTGATCTTAGCCAAAAGGCCGAGAAGCGATAACCCCCGCTGGTTGCTTCCAGCGCCCACCTCCCGGAGCAGTTCTCCCCCTGCCGTGGCGCAGTGGTTTCAACTGCGCATAACAACGGCTGAGTCTCAGCACCTCCTCCCGAGCGCGCCTCGTCGCACCGCTCAACCTTGCCGGGGGCGGCGTTTTATTTCCTTTTCACAAACGCACGAGGCTCGGCCACACGGCAGAGCCTGCCAAAAATAGTTTTAACTCATTGGCGTCCCTCTCCACGGAAGTCTTTAGTAAAAGGCGAAAGACTTGTACGTTATGAAGAGAAACCCGAGTAAGTACGGGCCCCTCCTCCAGAGCCGCCGACGAGCCTAGTCGTCCCGGCCACTACCCTCACGGTAAGCCTCACTCTGCCTCTCGAGTCCCAAGTACCAGGCCACGCCCGTTCCCCTACCCCTCCCCAGGTCATGGCAGGCTCTATCCAATCGGGCTGCGGAGAGACGAAGGCCTGGCTTTTGGACAGAGGCTACCGAACGACTCGGGCTCTTGTAGCCTCTCGATGACGAGTGAGAGAAAGGGAGGGGAAATGTGGCCGATCGCTTCTCGGCCTTTTGGCCAAGACTGCAATGGCCTCCTCTTTCTGGTTAAAACCTTTGCCGGTTTGGGGCTTCGTTTTGTGTCACCAGCTTTTCTGGGAGGAGATTCACCTCATTCCTTGTGAATAAAATTTCAACTTTGCCGTAGCTGAAAAACTTTTGCAACAAGGAATTCATTGGTCCCGAGGACTGCCTACCTGTCCTCTGCCGGACTGCCACCTTGACCAGACCAAAGACGAGAAGGTAAGTGTGTTTTATTCACCGATTTAGCAGTTGTAGCAGGTTTTCTTGCTTCATTTGAGGTGTTTTAGTTTCTTGTATCCTTTCTACGCTGCGGTTCCTCCACCGTGTTGGCCAACCGTGCCGGGCCTACGGAGGCGCCGCAGTGTCCCCTCCCCACCTTCTGAGAGGCTCTATCCAATCGGAGAAATGAAGGCCTGGCTTTTGGACACAGGCTACCGAGCATCCGAAATACTCGGGCTCTCGATGACGAGTGGGAGAAAGGGAGGGGAAGTGCAGGGCACATTTAACAGCCATGCCGGTCCCAAATATCCCCTCGTCGTCTGCCAATCATAAAGTGCAAATCTCGCTGCCTTCTTCGAGGCTTCAGCTGGCCGCCCCCCCTCGACTGGCGCCTTTTTCGGGCCGGCGTCCGGCAGAGCGACGAACCTCTGCGTTTGGGTCAGTATTTTGGTTTTACACAAGGCAGGAGAAGGGTGCACCGCCCCCGGAGGCACTGCAATACCGGGTCGATGCGTGGAGTGGACGGAGCAAGCCCCTCGTCTCAGCTCCCGGTGCTAAAAATCCATTTAATATGTTGCCCCCTTATAGGGGACATATCAGATATTAAACTGATAAGAACAGATACTACACTTGATCTTAGCCAAAAGGCCGAGAAGCGATAACCCCCGCTGGTTGCTTCCAGCGCCCACCTCCCGGAGCAGTTCTCCCCCTGCCGTGGCGCAGTGGTTTCAACTGCGCATAACAACGGCTGAGTCTCAGCACCTCCTCCCGAGCGCGCCTCGTCGCACCGCTCAACCTTGCCGGGGGCGGCGTTTTATTTCCTTTTCACAAACGCACGAGGCTCGGCCACACGGCAGAGCCTGCCAAAAATAGTTTTAACTCATTGGCGTCCCTCTCCACGGAAGTCTTTAGTAAAAGGCGAAAGACTTGTACGTTATGAAGAGAAACCCGAGTAAGTACGGGCCCCTCCTCCAGAGCCGCCGACGAGCCTAGTCGTCCCGGCCACTACCCTCACGGTAAGCCTCACTCTGCCTCTCGAGTCCCAAGTACCAGGCCACGCCCGTTCCCCTACCCCTCCCCAGGTCATGGCAGGCTCTATCCAATCGGGCTGCGGAGAGACGAAGGCCTGGCTTTTGGACAGAGGCTACCGAACGACTCGGGCTCTTGTAGCCTCTCGATGACGAGTGAGAGAAAGGGAGGGGAAATGTGGCCGATCGCTTCTCGGCCTTTTGGCCAAGACTGCAATGGCCTCCTCTTTCTGGTTAAAACCTTTGCCGGTTTGGGGCTTCGTTTTGTGTCACCAGCTTTTCTGGGAGGAGATTCACCTCATTCCTTGTGAATAAAATTTCAACTTTGCCGTAGCTGAAAAACTTTTGCAACAAGGAATTCATTGGTCCCGAGGACTGCCTACCTGTCCTCTGCCGGACTGCCACCTTGACCAGACCAAAGACGAGAAGGTAAGTGTGTTTTATTCACCGATTTAGCAGTTGTAGCAGGTTTTCTTGCTTCATTTGAGGTGTTTTAGTTTCTTGTATCCTTTCTACGCTGCGGTTCCTCCACCGTGTTGGCCAACCGTGCCGGGCCTACGGAGGCGCCGCAGTGTCCCCTCCCCACCTTCTGAGAGGCTCTATCCAATCGGAGAAATGAAGGCCTGGCTTTTGGACACAGGCTACCGAGCATCCGAAATACTCGGGCTCTCGATGACGAGTGGGAGAAAGGGAGGGGAAGTGCAGGGCACATTTAACAGCCATGCCGGTCCCAAATATCCCCTCGTCGTCTGCCAATCATAAAGTGCAAATCTCGCTGCCTTCTTCGAGGCTTCAGCTGGCCGCCCCCCCTCGACTGGCGCCTTTTTCGGGCCGGCGTCCGGCAGAGCGACGAACCTCTGCGTTTGGGTCAGTATTTTGGTTTTACACAAGGCAGGAGAAGGGTGCACCGCCCCCGGAGGCACTGCAATACCGGGTCGATGCGTGGAGTGGACGGAGCAAGCCCCTCGTCTCAGCTCCCGGTGCTAAAAATCCATTTAATATGTTGCCCCCTTATAGGGGACATATCAGATATTAAACTGATAAGAACAGATTTTTTTCTTTTGAGAAAAATTTTATTGACACTCAATTCAAACATGATTCATAATATGTCAATTCCAAGTTACCTTTTAAAATACAACATGTCAATAAATAGATAAATGTTCTCTGTAAAACAACATTTAAAAAAAGTGTTTAAAATGCATTACAGATAACGTCATAAATTAAAGGTATAAAATGGTTTTCAGCTTGTCCATGTCTGTGAGTGTCTGTTAAAAGTCTTCAAAGCGGAGTGCATTTGTTAAAATAAAACTCACAAAAAATAAATGGATAATAAAAGCTCTTCTCCAAGTCCACTGTTGTGCAGGAGTGTAGTGAGTCCCTATCAAAGGGGAACTCATTCAGCTCCCCCAAACAGATTTGGACTCTCGGGATCTTGTGCAGGCGCTCAGAGGAGACCCTCACCCTGTAGCTCCTTCCCACCAACCTCACCCGGAGGGTCAGGCCGCCGCTGCCTTGAACTTTCCTTGTGTGGCTCCGGCTCCTCCGTCCGAATGGGCACAGAGGCGATTCTTCTTTGTGGCTGTGTCCTAGGCCCGCCGCCTGCAGCTCTGGCCGTTTGGGCCGTTGCTGCGGCCATCCGGATCACAGCCACGGGGGGGATCTGCATGTGCTTTCTTGCCAGCAAGTTTCTGGAGGTCCATATGGCGTCTTTGATGGCGGCTAGGGTGAGCCACTGTTTGGCAAATGTACGTGCTGGTATCTGATTTCCTTGGCTCACCCCGTACAGCACCAGCTGTGGTGTGAGGACCTCCCTTGCTGGCAAGTACGGGAATTGCAAGGAGCCGGCCGTTGCCCACTGTTCTACGGCAGCGCTGCACTCCCAGAGCAGATGCCTTACCGACTCAGGCGCGCCACAACCTGGTCGGGGGCAAGTTGAGTGCGCCGACATGCCCCGGGAGTGCATTACGGACCTGACTGGGAGGATCTCATGAGCCACCATCCATGACAGGTCCCGGAGTCTGTTTGGAAGAGCTGGATGGTTCACGTTGCGCCAAACTGTTGAGGGCTCGCCGAATGCAAGCCCGCGCACTGGACTCACTGGTTCCCGCTCCTGCACAACAGAAATGAGAGAGCGGTGAGTGGTTAAAACCTGCAACTCCTCCTGCTCAAGGTTAAAATGCCTTAAAAATGACTGGATAAAAGCATAGGCTGGTGGCAGGTTAAAAGACACTGGTACTTTGAGACTTGTGGGTAAGATCTTAAGTTTTCTGAGGTAGGACCCCATCCAGAACCGTGTCATTGCTGCGGTCTTGGGGTTTCTGGATGGGGCTGTGGCGGTTGCGATGTGTAGTGCTGTGTATCTGCTTCCTAGGAACAAGTGCAGGTCTGGCACTCCTTTTCCTCCTTTCTCCTTTGGCTTCTTCATCACGCTTCGTCTCAGTCTTTCCCACTTGGAGCCCCACAAAAAATAAAAGATGGCTCGTTCCAGGTCTAAGATCACTCTCCTAGGCGGGATAAAAACAGAACTGATGAGTAAAAGCAAAGGTAAAATCACTGCTTTGATGATTAAAACCTTTCCTTCTAAAGTCAGTCCTCTAAGTGTCCAGTACCCTAGTCTCTGCCTGACTTTCCCTACTATGTCTGCCCAATTGTTTTCCCCTCCCCCTCCCTATCAAACCTGATCCCAAGTATTTTTTGGTCAGTCTGGGTCACAGTCAGGGGGAGTCCTGTCGTCTCAGTCGCTGTCCACGGTCCATAAAAATGGGCTTGGGTCTTGCTTCTGTTCAGCTTTGACCCAGAGGCCTGTCCGAACCAGTCAGTCAAGTCCAGCGTCCTGTTGACAGATAAAAGGTCAGTGCATAAAATGTTGATGTCGTCCATATATAAAATACATTTTGTCTCGAGTCCCCCGCTCCCTGGGACTCCTACCCCATGGATTCGTTGGTCCCTTCTCAAGGTCTGTGCCAGTGGTTCTATACAGATAACGTAGAGGAGGGCAGATAACGGACAACCCTGACGGACACCGCAGTTTATATCCACTGCTCTTGTCAGATGCCCGTTAACAATGAATTTGCTGTTGATCTCCCGGTACAGCAGTCCCACCCAGGCTATAAACCTTCTCGGGAACCCCATTTTTTGCAGTACCTGGAAAAGGTACTGGTGCGAGACCCGATCAAAGGCTTTCTCAAAATCTAAATTCAGGACTACTAGCCGAATGTTTCTGTCTCTCGCGTAACAGATGGTATCTCGGATCAGTACGAGGCTGTCGGTGATCTTCCTCCCCGGGACGGCACAGGCTTGATCCGGGTGAATCAGATCTTCTAAAAACAAGGACATGCGTGAGGCTAAAAGTTTACTAAAAAGTTTACAGTCAAAATTTAAGAGTGTGATAGGTCTCCAATTTTTCAAGTCCGTCTTGTCTTTGTCTTTGTGAAGGAGAGTCACTATCCCTGCTCTAAAGCTGTCAGGAAGTCGGTCCATTTGTTCAAAATCCATAAAAACAGCAAGCAAGTCTGGTGCTAAAATGTCCCAAAATGTCAGATAAAATTCCAAGGGAAGCCCGTCTTCTCCCGGCGACTTCCCTGTCTTAAAAGATTTGATGCATTTGTTTAATTCCGGTATCGTAAAATCTTGGGTTAAAAGCACGTTGTCGTTTGTTGCTTGGTCAATGGATTTTAAAACTTCGGTCATGGTGTCCCCGTTAACAGTTTTGTATGCGTACAGTTCACGGTAAAAATGTTCGACAGTTTCTTTGATTTCCTCTGTTGTGTCAGCTGTGCACCCGTTTTCTTTTTTAAGTCTCAACATGGCCCCCCCTTTATTTACGATTTTCTTAAAAAAATATCTTGTGCACTTCTCTCCTTCCTCTATTTCCCTTTCCTTGCTTCTTAAAATCACACCTTTGCTATTAATTTCTGCTAAAACCGACATCTCTGTTTTAATTTGTTTTATCTCTTCATTAAAATCCATTCCATGTTGGATTAGTTTAAAATACCTCTGAAGCCGTTTCTGCAGTCCCAACATGCGTCTGTTGTCCCTCTTTTTCTTTCTTTTCCCTGCCTGTCTGTAAAACGTCTTTGTCTTTCCCTTCACCATTTCCCACCACTGTGCACGTGTATCGTAAAAGTCTTGAAGGGTCTGCCACTCTCGGTATTGCTCCCTGTACAGCCTAACTAGCTCCCTGTCTTCTAACAGGGAGCAATTGAGCTTCCACAGACCACTTCCTGCCGTCACACCGGAAGAGAGTGAAAGGGTGCAGGAAAGAATTGCGTGATCAGAAAAGAAAACAGGTTCCAATCTAGCATCGGTTGGTGGGCAATCACGTGATAAAATGTAGTCTATGCGAGAGGCTCGGGTGCCATCACTACTGAACCAGGTGAAGCCCTCCTCTCTGGGATGCATGGTTTTAAAACAGTCCACAAGTCTAAAATCACTGCATATGCTTTGAAGTAAAACTGAAGTCTTGTCCACTTTAAAATCGTCCCCTATTCTTCTCCTGTCGTTCCTGCTTAAAATACAATTAAAATCCCCCCCTACAACTAAAGGTGCCCTGCCTAGCATGTGGGGCTGCAGGTCTTCTAAAAGGTCATACCTGTCGTTCTTGTCATTAAAGCCATAAATATTTAAGACGTTAAAATCCTTCCCCATAAAAGTCAAGTGTGTTAAAAGTGCCCGACCATCTCTCACCACAGTGCTGCCCTTCACCAGACTAGAGGGTTTTTTATTAAAATGGCCACTCCATCATTTTTGTTTTCATTTGAGCCGCTCCATATCGACGTTTGTGGCCATAACTCCTCCCATTCTCTGTAGTGTTTTAAAAATGGTAGGCCGCATTCCTGTATTAAAACACATCAGACTTAAAAGAGTTAAGAAAGGATAAAACAATCTGGGCTCTAACTCTCGACTTCACACTCCTCACATTGATAGTTGAGAAGGTGAGTGTCATGAGTATGGTTAAAATTTGCAGGTATGACATCTTAAAAGACTAAAAAAAAGGGGGATTTCAAATGTTTAAAAACAGCAGTTAGTGGATTTCTTGTGAATGGAGCTCTTCCTTCATTCTCATGGGTGAGAGATGACGGGGTTGAGCTCCATTTCCCTTTCGGACTCTAGGAGTTGGCCTCTGACGCAGGGTGCATTGAGCTTTGAGTCCTTAGGGGTTGATTGCAGAGCTATAGTTAAAAAAGAGACTTCATTAGGCGAATTGGAGGGGAAGACTCTGGGCTCCTCCACAGATGAACTGTCTGAGTAGCTCTCAGCTCTTCCCCTCTTTTCCGAGGCTCCAGGAGACTCAGAAGACAATTCTGAAATTAGTCTCTTGGCCGGCTGGGCATTGGGGAGGGGGACATCCTCGCTATCACTCTGTGACTGGCCAAATTTTTGTTCTGAGCCAGTCACTGAGCTAGCTCCGCCTTCTGCCTGCACTGCCACTGCTTCTTCCCTGTTCTCCACTTGTGGGGCAGCTGCAGGCCCCTCCCCTTCTCCCGCCTCTACTGGTCCTTCTCCTCCAATCACAGGATTTGGCGGGAGATTTGAATTCTCCAGCCCAGCCTCTTCAATTAGCTCTCTAACTGCTTCGTCTTGTCCGCCATTTTGTGCCTTTGCTGCCTTTAATTTGTTGGCAAATGACTTAGGGCAATCTCTGAAGAGGTGGTTTGTTTCTCCACAAAGATTGCACTTTCTGCCATTGGTGCATTCCTCGAAAGTATGCCCAATTTCTCTACATTTACCACAAATGATCTGCTGGCACGCTTCTGCCAGGTGCCCATTCTCACCACACTTGCGGCAGAGTTTGGGCTGGCCCTGGTAATGAATGTAGCCCCTGTTGTTTCCCAGAACTATCATGGATGGCAGATGTTTCAGGCCCTGGAAGCCTTGAGGGTCTTGCCATTGTTGGATGGGGACCCTCCAAGCGCAATTCCAGATGCCATCCTCATCTCTCACTTTGGTAGCCTGGCCTTTAACAGTGCAAAATCTGCCCAGCCACAAACAAATGTCATCTGCATTCACAGTCTCATTGAACATTCTGACAATTACCGTTTTAGCGGCATTATCAGTCAGTTTCTCAACATTAAATGCAGTAAACTGGGGTTTTTCATTTTCGAAGCGTGTCCAGAAATCTCTGAACACGGCAGCAGAGACAAAACTCACATCGAAACCTTTTCCAAATGGCAGAGTCAAAATACAATTTATATCCTGCGGGGAGAATTTCAAAATGTTCTGGATCATTTTCCTTGAGAAGTCAGCCTTGACATAACAAGGGTTTTCCCATCTTTTTCTTTGAATGTAAATCTGACACTGTGGTGCCTCCTCATGCCGGCATGGTTGGCCGCCATGGTGGAGGCACCACAACGTAAAAGTGGTAAAAAGAAGCTAAAACACCTAAAACAGTCTAAAACCAAGTCAACTAAAATAAGGTAAAAGAATGCTCTAAAAAGAGCAATAAAATCTACTAAAAATGTTAGAAAGGTGAATAAAACACACTTACCTTGTCTTGTTTGGCCTGGTCGAGATGTTATTCCGGCAGAGTACAGGTAAGCAGTCCTCTGAACCAATGAATTCCTTTGTGTGAAACAATTTCAACTACAACAAAGTTGAAATTTTATTCACAAGGAATAATGTGAGTATCCTCCCAAAAACCTGGTAACACTTCGCCACAAACAGGCAAAAGTTTTATCCAGACACTGGAGGCGATCGCAGTCTTAGCCAAAAGGCCGAGAAGCGAAGGTCATGGCAGGCTCTATCCAATCGGGCTGCGGAGAGACGAAGGCCTGGCTTTTGGACAGAGGCTACCGAACGACTCGGGCTCTTGTAGCCTCTCGATGACGAGTGAGAGAAAGGGAGGGGAAATGTGGCCGATCGCTTCTCGGCCTTTTGGCCAAGACTGCAATGGCCTCCTCTTTCTGGTTAAAACCTTTGCCGGTTTGGGGCTTCGTTTTGTGTCACCAGCTTTTCTGGGAGGAGATTCACCTCATTCCTTGTGAATAAAATTTCAACTTTGCCGTAGCTGAAAAACTTTTGCAACAAGGAATTCATTGGTCCCGAGGACTGCCTACCTGTCCTCTGCCGGACTGCCACCTTGACCAGACCAAAGACGAGAAGGTAAGTGTGTTTTATTCACCGATTTAGCAGTTGTAGCAGGTTTTCTTGCTTCATTTGAGGTGTTTTAGTTTCTTGTATCCTTTCTACGCTGCGGTTCCTCCACCGTGTTGGCCAACCGTGCCGGGCCTACGGAGGCGCCGCAGTGTCCCCTCCCCACCTTCTGAGAGGCTCTATCCAATCGGAGAAATGAAGGCCTGGCTTTTGGACACAGGCTACCGAGCATCCGAAATACTCGGGCTCTCGATGACGAGTGGGAGAAAGGGAGGGGAAGTGCAGGGCACATTTAACAGCCATGCCGGTCCCAAATATCCCCTCGTCGTCTGCCAATCATAAAGTGCAAATCTCGCTGCCTTCTTCGAGGCTTCAGCTGGCCGCCCCCCCTCGACTGGCGCCTTTTTCGGGCCGGCGTCCGGCAGAGCGACGAACCTCTGCGTTTGGGTCAGTATTTTGGTTTTACACAAGGCAGGAGAAGGGTGCACCGCCCCCGGAGGCACTGCAATACCGGGTCGATGCGTGGAGTGGACGGAGCAAGCCCCTCGTCTCAGCTCCCGGTGCTAAAAATCCATTTAATATGTTGCCCCCTTATAGGGGACATATCAGATATTAAACTGATAAGAACAGATACTACACTTGATCTTAGCCAAAAGGCCGAGAAGCGATAACCCCCGCTGGTTGCTTCCAGCGCCCACCTCCCGGAGCAGTTCTCCCCCTGCCGTGGCGCAGTGGTTTCAACTGCGCATAACAACGGCTGAGTCTCAGCACCTCCTCCCGAGCGCGCCTCGTCGCACCGCTCAACCTTGCCGGGGGCGGCGTTTTATTTCCTTTTCACAAACGCACGAGGCTCGGCCACACGGCAGAGCCTGCCAAAAATAGTTTTAACTCATTGGCGTCCCTCTCCACGGAAGTCTTTAGTAAAAGGCGAAAGACTTGTACGTTATGAAGAGAAACCCGAGTAAGTACGGGCCCCTCCTCCAGAGCCGCCGACGAGCCTAGTCGTCCCGGCCACTACCCTCACGGTAAGCCTCACTCTGCCTCTCGAGTCCCAAGTACCAGGCCACGCCCGTTCCCCTACCCCTCCCCAGGTCATGGCAGGCTCTATCCAATCGGGCTGCGGAGAGACGAAGGCCTGGCTTTTGGACAGAGGCTACCGAACGACTCGGGCTCTTGTAGCCTCTCGATGACGAGTGAGAGAAAGGGAGGGGAAATGTGGCCGATCGCTTCTCGGCCTTTTGGCCAAGACTGCAATGGCCTCCTCTTTCTGGTTAAAACCTTTGCCGGTTTGGGGCTTCGTTTTGTGTCACCAGCTTTTCTGGGAGGAGATTCACCTCATTCCTTGTGAATAAAATTTCAACTTTGCCGTAGCTGAAAAACTTTTGCAACAAGGAATTCATTGGTCCCGAGGACTGCCTACCTGTCCTCTGCCGGACTGCCACCTTGACCAGACCAAAGACGAGAAGGTAAGTGTGTTTTATTCACCGATTTAGCAGTTGTAGCAGGTTTTCTTGCTTCATTTGAGGTGTTTTAGTTTCTTGTATCCTTTCTACGCTGCGGTTCCTCCACCGTGTTGGCCAACCGTGCCGGGCCTACGGAGGCGCCGCAGTGTCCCCTCCCCACCTTCTGAGAGGCTCTATCCAATCGGAGAAATGAAGGCCTGGCTTTTGGACACAGGCTACCGAGCATCCGAAATACTCGGGCTCTCGATGACGAGTGGGAGAAAGGGAGGGGAAGTGCAGGGCACATTTAACAGCCATGCCGGTCCCAAATATCCCCTCGTCGTCTGCCAATCATAAAGTGCAAATCTCGCTGCCTTCTTCGAGGCTTCAGCTGGCCGCCCCCCCTCGACTGGCGCCTTTTTCGGGCCGGCGTCCGGCAGAGCGACGAACCTCTGCGTTTGGGTCAGTATTTTGGTTTTACACAAGGCAGGAGAAGGGTGCACCGCCCCCGGAGGCACTGCAATACCGGGTCGATGCGTGGAGTGGACGGAGCAAGCCCCTCGTCTCAGCTCCCGGTGCTAAAAATCCATTTAATATGTTGCCCCCTTATAGGGGACATATCAGATATTAAACTGATAAGAACAGATTTTTTTCTTTTGAGAAAAATTTTATTGACACTCAATTCAAACATGATTCATAATATGTCAATTCCAAGTTACCTTTTAAAATACAACATGTCAATAAATAGATAAATGTTCTCTGTAAAACAACATTTAAAAAAAGTGTTTAAAATGCATTACAGATAACGTCATAAATTAAAGGTATAAAATGGTTTTCAGCTTGTCCATGTCAGTGAGTGTCTGTTAAAAGTCTTCAAAGCGGAGTGCATTTGTTAAAATAAAACTCACAAAAATAAATGGATAATAAAAGCTCTTCTCCAAGTCCACTGTTGTGCAGGAGTGTAGTGAGTCCCTATCAAAGGGGAACTCATTCAGCTCCCCCAAACAGATTTGGACTCTCGGGATCTTGTGCAGGCGCTCAGAGGAGACCCTCACCCTGTAGCTCCTTCCCACCAACCTCACCCGGAGGGTCAGGCCGCCGCTGCCTTGAACTTTCCTTGTGTGGCTCCGGCTCCTCCGTCCGAATGGGCACAGAGGCGATTCTTCTTTGTGGCTGTGTCCTAGGCCCGCCGCCTGCAGCTCTGGCCGTTTGGACCGTTGCTGCGGCCATCCGGATCACAGCCACGGGGGGGATCTGCATGTGCTTTCTTGCCAGCAAGTTTCTGGAGGTCCATATGGCGTCTTTGATGGCGGCTAGGGTGAGCCACTGTTTGGCAAATGTACGTGCTGGTATCTGATTTCCTTGGCTCACCCCGTACAGCACCAGCTGTGGTGTGAGGACCTCCCTTGCTGGCAAGTACGGGAATTGCAAGGAGCCGGCCGTTGCCCACTGTTCTACGGCAGCGCTGCACTCCCAGAGCAGATGCCTTACCGACTCAGGCGCGCCACAACCTGGTCGGGGGCAAGTTGAGTGCGCCGACATGCCCCGGGAGTGCATTACGGACCTGACTGGGAGGATCTCATGAGCCACCATCCATGACAGGTCCCGGAGTCTGTTTGGAAGAGCTGGATGGTTCACGTTGCGCCAAACTGTTGAGGGCTCGCCGAATGCAAGCCCGCGCACTGGACTCACTGGTTCCCGCTCCTGCACAACAGAAATGAGAGAGCGGTGAGTGGTTAAAACCTGCAACTCCTCCTGCTCAAGGTTAAAATGCCTTAAAAATGACTGGATAAAAGCATAGGCTGGTGGCAGGTTAAAAGACACTGGTACTTTGAGACTTGTGGGTAAGATCTTAAGTTTTCTGAGGTAGGACCCCATCCAGAACCGTGTCATTGCTGCGGTCTTGGGGTTTCTGGATGGGGCTGTGGCGGTTGCGATGTGTAGTGCTGTGTATCTGCTTCCTAGGAACAAGTGCAGGTCTGGCACTCCTTTTCCTCCTTTCTCCTTTGGCTTCTTCATCACGCTTCGTCTCAGTCTTTCCCACTTGGAGCCCCACAAAAAATAAAAGATGGCTCGTTCCAGGTCTAAGATCACTCTCCTAGGCGGGATAAAAACAGAACTGATGAGTAAAAGCAAAGGTAAAATCACTGCTTTGATGATTAAAACCTTTCCTTCTAAAGTCAGTCCTCTAAGTGTCCAGTACCCTAGTCTCTGCCTGACTTTCCCTACTATGTCTGCCCAATTTGTTTTCCCCTCCCCCTCCCTATCAAACCTGATCCCAAGTATTTTTTGGTCAGTCTGGGTCACAGTCAGGGGGAGTCCTGTCGTCTCAGTCGCTGTCCACGGTCCATAAAAATGGGCTTGGGTCTTGCTTCTGTTCAGCTTTGACCCAGAGGCCTGTCCGAACCAGTCAGTCAAGTCCAGCGTCCTGTTGACAGATAAAAGGTCAGTGCATAAAATGTTGATGTCGTCCATATATAAAATACATTTTGTCTCGAGTCCCCCGCTCCCTGGGACTCCTACCCCATGGATTCGTTGGTCCCTTCTCAAGGTCTGTGCCAGTGGTTCTATACAGATAACGTAGAGGAGGGCAGATAACGGACAACCCTGACGGACACCGCAGTTTATATCCACTGCTCTTGTCAGATGCCCGTTAACAATGAATTTGCTGTTGATCTCCCGGTACAGCAGTCCCACCCAGGCTATAAACCTTCTCGGGAACCCCATTTTTTGCAGTACCTGGAAAAGGTACTGGTGCGAGACCCGATCAAAGGCTTTCTCAAAATCTAAATTCAGGACTACTAGCCGAATGTTTCTGTCTCTCGCGTAACAGATGGTATCTCGGATCAGTACGAGGCTGTCGGTGATCTTCCTCCCCGGGACGGCACAGGCTTGATCCGGGTGAATCAGATCTTCTAAAAACAAGGACATGCGTGAGGCTAAAAGTTTACTAAAAAGTTTACAGTCAAAATTTAAGAGTGTGATAGGTCTCCAATTTTTCAAGTCCGTCTTGTCTTTGTCTTTGTGAAGGAGAGTCACTATCCCTGCTCTAAAGCTGTCAGGAAGTCGGTCCATTTGTTCAAAATCCATAAAAACAGCAAGCAAGTCTGGTGCTAAAATGTCCCAAAATGTCAGATAAAATTCCAAGGGAAGCCCGTCTTCTCCCGGCGACTTCCCTGTCTTAAAAGATTTGATGCATTTGTTTAATTCCGGTATCGTAAAATCTTGGGTTAAAAGCACGTTGTCGTTTGTTGCTTGGTCAATGGATTTTAAAACTTCGGTCATGGTGTCCCCGTTAACAGTTTTGTCTGCGTACAGTTCACGGTAAAAATGTTCGACAGTTTCTTTGATTTCCTCTGTTGTGTCAGCTGTGCACCCGTTTTCTTTTTTAAGTCTCAACATGGCCCCCCCTTTATTTACGATTTTCTTAAAAAAATATCTTGTGCACTTCTCTCCTTCCTCTATTTCCCTTTCCTTGCTTCTTAAAATCACACCTTTGCTATTAATTTCTGCTAAAACCGACATCTCTGTTTTAATTTGTTTTATCTCTTCATTAAAATCCATTCCATGTTGGATTAGTTTAAAATACCTCTGAAGCCGTTTCTGCAGTCCCAACATGCGTCTGTTGTCCCTCTTTTTCTTTCTTTTCCCTGCCTGTCTGTAAAACGTCTTTGTCTTTCCCTTCACCATTTCCCACCACTGTGCACGTGTATCGTAAAAGTCTTGAAGGGTCTGCCACTCTCGGTATTGCTCCCTGTACAGCCTAACTAGCTCCCTGTCTTCTAACAGGGAGCAATTGAGCTTCCACAGACCACTTCCTGCCGTCACACCGGAAGAGAGTGAAAGGGTGCAGGAAAGAATTGCGTGATCAGAAAAGAAAACAGGTTCCAATCTAGCATCGGTTGGTGGGCAATCACGTGATAAAATGTAGTCTATGCGAGAGGCTCGGGTGCCATCACTACTGAACCAGGTGAAGCCCTCCTCTCTGGGATGCATGGTTTTAAAACAGTCCACAAGTCTAAAATCACGGCATATGCTTTGAAGTAAAACTGAAGTCTTGTCCACTTTAAAATCGTCCCCTATTCTTCTCCTATCGTTCCTGCTTAAAATACAATTAAAATCCCCCCCTACAACTAAAGGTGCCCTGCCTAGCATGTGGGGCTGCAAGTCTTCTAAAAGGTCATACCTGTCGTTCTTGTCATTAAAGCCATAAATATTTAAGACGTTAAAATCCTTCCCCATAAAAGTCAAGTGTGTTAAAAGTGCCCGACCATCTCTCACCACAGTGCTGCCCTTCACCAGGACTAGAGGGTTTTTTATTAAAATGGCCACTCCATCATTTTTGTTTTCATTTGAGCCGCTCCATATCGACGTTTGTGGCCATAACTCCTCCCATTCTCTGTAGTGTTTTAAAAATGGTAGGCCGCATTCCTGTATTAAAAACACGTCAGACTTAAAAGAGTTAAGAAAGGATAAAACAATCTGGGCTCTAACTCTCGACTTCACACTCCTCACATTGATAGTTGAGAAGGTGAGTGTCATGAGTATGGTTAAAATTTGCAGGTATGACATCTTAAAAGACTAAAAAAAAAAGGGGGATTTCAAATGTTTAAAAACACAGCAGTTAGTGGATTTCTTGTGAATGGAGCTCTTCCTTCATTCTCATGGGTGAGAGATGACGGGGTTGAGCTCCATTTCCCTTTCGGACTCTAGGAGTTGGCCTCTGACGCAGGGTGGCATTGAGCTTTGAGTCCTTAGGGGTTGATTGCAGAGCTATAGTTAAAAAAGAGACTTCATTAGGCGAATTGGAGGGGAAGACTCTGGGCTCCTCCACAGATGAACTGTCTGAGTAGCTCTCAGCTCTTCCCCTCTTTTCCGAGGCTCCAGGAGACTCAGAAGACAATTCTGAAATTAGTCTCTTGGCCGGCTGGGCATTGGGGAGGGGGACATCCTCGCTATCACTCTGTGACTGGCCAAATTTTTGTTCTGAGCCAGTCACTGAGCTAGCTCCGCCTTCTGCCTGCACTGCCACTGCTTCTTCCCTGTTCTCCACTTGTGGGGCAGCTGCAGGCCCCTCCCCTTCTCCCGCCTCTACTGGTCCTTCTCCTCCAATCACAGGATTTGGCGGGAGATTTGAATTCTCCAGCCCAGCCTCTTCAATTAGCTCTCTAACTGCTTCATCTTGTCCGCCATTTTGTTGCTTTTCTGGCTTTGCTGCCTTTAATTTGTTGGCAAACGACTTAGGGCAATCTCTGAAGAGGTGGTTTGTTTCTCCACAAAGATTGCACTTTCTGCCATTGGTGCATTCCTCGAAAGTATGCCCAATTTCTCTACATTTACCACAAATGATCTGCTGGCACGCTTCTGCCAGGTGCCCATTCTCACCACACTTGCGGCAGAGTTTGGGCTGGCCCTGGTAATGAATGTAGCCCCTGTTGTTTCCCAGAACTATCATGGATGGCAGATGTTTCAGGCCCTGGAAGCCTTGAGGGTCTTGCCATTGTTGGATGGGGACCCTCCAAGCGCAATTCCAGATGCCATCCTCATCTCTCACTTTGGTAGCCTGGCCTTTAACAGTGCAAAATCTGCCCAGCCACAAACAAATGTCATCTGCATTCACAGTCTCATTGAACATTCTGACAATTACCGTTTTAGCGGCATTATCAGTCAGTTTCTCACATTAAATGCAGTAAACTGGGGTTTTTCATTTTCGAAGCGTGTCCAGAAATCTCTGAACACGGCAGCAGAGACAAAACTCACATCGAAACCTTTTCCAAATGGCAGAGTCAAAATACAATTTATATCCTGCGGGGAGAATTTCAAAATGTTCTGGATCATTTTCCTTGAGAAGTCCAGCCTTGACATAACAAGGGTTTTCCCATCTTTTTCTTTGAATGTAAATCTGACACTGTGGTGCCTCCTCATGCCGGCATGGTTGGCCGCCATGGTGGAGGCACCACAACGTAAAAGTGGTAAAAAGAAGCTAAAACACCTAAAACAGTCTAAAACCAAGTCAACTAAAATAAGGTAAAAGAATGCTCTAAAAAGAGCAATAAAATCTACTAAAAATGTTAGAAAGGTGAATAAAACACACTTACCTTGTCTTGTTTGGCCTGGTCGAGATGTTATTCCAGCAGAGTACAGGTAAGCAGTCCTCTGAACCAATGAATTCCTTTGTGTGAAACAATTTCAACTACAACAAAGTTGAAATTTTATTCACAAGGAATAATGTGAGTATCCTCCCAAAAACCTGGTAACACTTCGCCACAAACAGGCAAAAGTTTTATCCGATCGATCAGGCCAGCCAGAGGGGATCTGCATGTGCTTTTTGCCAGCAGCTTTCTGGAGGTCCATACGCTCTTTGATGGCGGCTAGGGTGAGCCATCTGTTTGGCACCAATCACCCGGAGGGTCAGGCCGCCGCTGCCTTGAATCTGATTTCCTTGGCTCACCCCGTACATCCGGATCACAGCCACATCTGCATGTGCTTTCTTGCCAGCAAGTTTCTGGAGGATGGCGTCTTTGATGGCGGCTAGGGTGAGCCACTGTTTGGCAAATGTACGTGCTGTATCTGAACCCCGTACAGCACCACTGTGGGGAATTGCAAAGGAAGCAAGGAGCCGGCCGTTGCCCACTGTTCTACGGCAGCGCTGCACTCCCAGAGCAGATGCCTTACCGACTCAGGCGCGCCACAACCTGGTCGGGGGCAAGTTGAGTGCGCCGACATGCCCCGGGAGTGCATTACGGACCTGACTGGGAGGATCTCATGAGCCACCATCCATGACAGGTCCCAGAGTCTGTTTGGAAGAGCTGGATGGTTCACGTTGCGCCAAACTGTTGAGGGCTCGCCGAATGCAAGCCCGCGCACTGGACTCACTGGTTCCCGCTCCTGCACAACAGAAATGAGAGAGCGGTGAGTGGTTAAAACCTGCAACTCCTCCTGCTCAAGGTTAAAATGCCTTAAAAATGACTGGATAAAAGCATAGGCTGGTGGCAGGTTAAAAGACACTGGTACTTTGAGACTTGTGGGTAAGATCTTAAGTTTTCTGAGGTAGGACCCCATCCAGAACCGTGTCATTGCTGCGGTCTTGGGGTTTCTGGATGGGGCTGTGGCGGTTGCGATGTGTAGTGCTGTGTATCTGCTTCCTAGGAACAAGTGCAGGTCTGGCACTCCTTTTCCTCCTTTCTCCTTTGGCTTCTTCATCACGCTTCGTCTCAGTCTTTCCCACTTGGAGCCCCACAAAAAATAAAAGATGGCTCGTTCCAGGTCTAAGATCACTCTCCTAGGCGGGATAAAAACAGAACTGATGAGTAAAAGCAAAGGTAAAATCACTGCTTTGATGATTAAAACCTTTCCTTCTAAAGTCAGTCCTCTAAGTGTCCAGTACCCTAGTCTCTGCCTGACTTTCCCTACTATGTCTGCCCAATTTGTTTTCCCCTCCCCCTCCCTATCAAACCTGATCCCAAGTATTTTTTGGTCAGTCTGGGTCACAGTCAGGGGGAGTCCTGTCATCTCAGTCGCTGTCCACGGTCCATAAAAATGGGCTTGGGTCTTGCTTCTGTTCAGCTTTGACCCAGAGGCCTGTCCGAACCAGTCAGTCAAGTCCAGCGTCCTGTTGACAGATAAAAGGTCAGTGCATAAAATGTTGATGTCGTCCATATATAAAATACATTTTGTCTCGAGTCCCCCGCTCCCTGGGACTCCTACCCCATGGATTCGTTGGTCCCTTCTCAAGGTCTGTGCCAATGGTTCTATACAGATAACGTAGAGGAGGGCAGATAACGGACAACCCTGACGGACACCGCAGTTTATATCCACTGCTCTTGTCAGATGCCCGTTAACAATGAATTTGCTGTTGATCTCCCGGTACAGCAGTCCCACCCAGGCTATAAACCTTCTCGGGAACCCCATTTTTTACAGTACCTGGAAAAGGTACTGGTGCGAGACCCGATCAAAGGCTTTCTCAAAATCTAAATTCAGGTCTACTAGCCGAATGTTTCTGTCTCTCGCGTAACAGATGGTATCTCGGATCAGTACGAGGCTGTCGGTGATCTTCCTCCCCGGGACGGCACAGGCTTGATCCGGGTGAATCAGATCTTCTAAAAACAAGGACATGCGTGAGGCTAATAGTTTACTAAAAAGTTTACAGTCAAAATTTAAGAGTGTGATAGGTCTCCAATTTTTCAAGTCCGTCTTGTCTTTGTCTTTGTGAAGGAGAGTCACTATCCCTACTCTAAAGCTGTCAGGAAGTCGGTCCATTTGTTCAAAATCCATAAAAACAGCAAGCAAGTCTGGTGCTAAAATGTCCCAAAATGTCAGATAAAATTCCAAGGGAAGCCCGTCTTCTCCCGGCGACTTCCCTGTCTTAAAAGATTTGATGCATTTGTTTAATTCAGGTATCGTAAAATCTTGGGTTAAAAGCACGTTGTCGTTTGTCGCTCGGTCAATGGATTTTAAAACTTCATTAACAGTTTTTTCTGCGTACAGTTCACGGTAAAAATGTTCGACAGTTTCTTTGATTTCCTCTGTTGTGTCAGCTGTGCACCCGTTTTCTTTTTTAAGTCTCAACATGGCCCCCCCTTTATTTACGATTTTCTTAAAAAAATATCTTGTGCACTTCTCTCCTTCCTCTATTTCCCTTTCCTTGCTTCTTAAAATCACACCTTTGCTATTAATTTCTGCTAAAACCGACATCTCTGTTTTAATTTGTTTTATCTCTTCATTAAAATCCATTCCATGTTGGATTAGTTTAAAATACCTCTGAAGACGTTTCTGCAGTCCCAACATGCGTCTGTTGTCCCTCTTTTTCTTTCTTTTCCCTGCCTGTCTGTAAAACGTCTTTGTCTTTCCCTTCACCATTTCCCACCACTGTGCACGTGTATCGTAAAAGTCTTGAAGGGTCTGCCACTCTCGGTATTGCTCCCTGTACAGCCTAACTAGCTCCCTGTCTTCTAACAGGGAGCAATTGAGCTTCCACAGACCACTTCCTGCCGTCACACCGGAAGAGAGTGAAAGGGTGCAGGAAAGAATTGCGTGATCAGAAAAGAAAACAGGTTCCAATCTAGCATCGGTTGGTGGGCAATCACGTGATAAAATGTAGTCTATGCGAGAGGCTCGGGTGCCATCACTACTGAACCAGGTGAAGCCCTCCTCTCTGGGATGCATGGTTTTAAAACAGTCCACAAGTCTAAAATCACGGCATATGCTTTGAAGTAAAACTGAAGTCTTGTCCACTTTAAAATCGTCCCCTATTCTTCTCCTATCGTTCCTGCTTGAAATACAATTAAAATCCCCCCCTACAACTAAAGGTGCCCTGCCTAGCTTGTGGGGCTGCAAGTCTTCTAAAAGGTCATACCTGTCGTTCTTGTCATTAAAGCCATAAATATTTAAGACGTTAAAATCCTTCCCCATAAAAGTCAAGTGTGTTAAAAGTGCCCGACCATCTCTCACCACAGTGCTGCCCTTTACCAGGACTAGAGGGTTTTTTATTAAAATGGCCACTCCATCATTTTTGTTTTCATTTGAGCCGCTCCATATCGACGTTTGTGACCATAACTCCTCCCATTCTCTGTAGTGTTTTAAAAATGGTAGGCCGCATTCCTGTATTAAAAACACGTCAGACTTAAAAGAGTTAAGAAAGGATAAAACAATCTGGGCTCTAACTCTCGACTTCACACTCCTCACATTGATAGTTGAGAAGGTGAGTGTCATGAGTATGGTTAAAATTTGCAGGTATGACATCTTAAAAGACTAAAAAAAAAAGGGGGATTTCAAATGTTTAAAAACACAGCAGTTAGTGGATTTCTTGTGAATGGAGCTCTTCCTTCATTCTCATGGGTGAGAGATGACGGGGTTGAGCTCCATTTCCCTTTCGGACTCTAGGAGTTGGCCTCTGACGCAGGGTGGCATTGAGCTTTGAGTCCTTAGGGGTTGATTGCAGAGCTATAGTTAAAAAAGAGACTTCATTAGGCGAATTGGAGGGGAAGACTCTGGGCTCCTCCACAGATGAACTGTCTGAGTAGCTCTCAGCTCTTCCCCTCTTTTCCGAGGCTCCAGGAGAGTCAGAAGACAATTCTGAAATTAGTCTCTTGGCCGGCTGGGCATTGGGGAGGGGGACATCCTCGCTATCACTCTGTGACTGGCCAAATTTTTGTTCTGAGCCAGTCACTGAGCTAGCTCCGCCTTCTGCCTGCACTGCCACTGCTTCTTCCCTGTTCTCCACTTGTGGGGCAGCTGCAGGCCCCTCCCCTTCTCCCGCCTCTACTGGTCCTTCTCCTCCAATCACAGGATTTGGCGGGAGATTTGAATTCTCCAGCCCAGCCTCTTCAATTAGCTCTCTAACTGCTTCATCTTGTCCGCCATTTTGTTGCTTTTCTGGATTCTTTGCTGCCTTTAATTTGTTGGCAAACGACTTAGGGCAATCTCTAAAGAGGTGGTTTGTTTCTCCACAAAGATTGCACTTTCTGCCATTGGTGCATTCCTCGAAAGTATGCCCAATTTCTCTACATTTACCACAAATGATCTGCTGGCACGCTTCTGCCAGGTGCCCATTCTCACCACACTTGCGGCAGAGTTTGGGCTGGCCCTGGTAATGAATGTAGCCCCTGTTGTTTCCCAGAACTATCATGGATGGCAGATGTTTCAGGCCCTGGAAGCCTTGAGGGTCTTGCCATTGTTGGATGGGGACCCTCCAAGCGCAATTCCAGATGCCATCCTCATCTCTCACTTTGGTAGCCTGGCCTTTAACAGTGCAAAATCTGCCCAGCCACAAACAAATGTCATCTGCATTCACAGTCTCATTGAACATTCTGACAATTACCGTTTTAGCGGCATTATCAGTCAGTTTCTCCACATTAAATGCAGTAAACTGGGGTTTTTCATTTTCGAAGCGTGTCCAGAAATCTCTGAACACGGCAGCAGAGACAAAACTCACATCGAAACCTTTTCCAAATGGCAGAGTCAAAATACAATTGATATCCTGCGGGGAGAATTTCAAAATGTTCTGGATCATTTTCCTTGAGAAGTCCAGCCTTGACATAACAAGGGTTTTCCCATCTTTTTCTTTGAATGTAAATCTGACACTGTGGTGCCTCCTCATGCCGGCATGGTTGGCCGCCATGGTGGAGGCACCACAACGTAAAAGTGGTAAAAAAGAAGCTAAAACACCTAAAACAGTCTAAAACCAAGTCAACTAAAATAAGGTAAAAGAATGCTCTAAAAAGAGCAATAAAATCTACTAAAAATGTTAGAAAGGTGAATAAAACACACTTACCTTGTCTTGTTTGGCCTGGTCGAGATGTTATTCCAGCAGAGTACAGGTAAGCAGTCCTCTGAACCAATGAATTCCTTTGTGTGAAACAATTTCAACTACAACAAAGTTGAAATTTTATTCACAAGGAATAATGTGAGTATCCTCCCAAAAACCTGGTAACACTTCGCCACAAACAGGCAAAAGTTTTATCCAGACACAGGAGGCGATCGCAGTCTTAGCCAAAAGGCCGAGAAGCGATGATAAGAACAGATTTTTTTCTTTTGAGAAAAATTTTATTGACACTCAATTCAAACATGATTCATAATATGTCAATTCCAAGTTACCTTTTAAAATACAACACGTCAATAAATAGATAAATGTTCTCTGTAAAACAACATTTAAAAAAAGTGTTTAAAATGCATTACAGATAACGTCATAAATTAAAGGTATAAAATGGTTTTCAGCTTGTCCATGTCAGTGAGTGTCTCTGTTAAAATGTCTTCAAAGCGGAGTGCATTTGTTAAAATAAAACTCACGAAAAATAAATGGATAATAAAAGCTCTTCTCCAAGTCCACTGTTGTGCAGGAGTGTAGTGAGTCCCTATCAAAGGGGAACTCATTCAGCTCCCCCAAACAGATTTGGTCTCTCGGCATCTTGTCCAGGCGCTCAGAGGAGACCCTCACCCTGTAGCTCCTTCCCACCAACCTCACCCGGAGGGTCAGGCCGCCGCTGCCTTGAACTTTCCTTGTGTGGCTCCGGCTCCTCCGTCCGAATGGGTACAGAGGCGATTCTTCTTTGTGGCTGTGTCTTAGGCCCGCCGCCTGCAGCTCTGGCCGTTTGGACCGTTGCTGCGGCCATCCGGATCACAGCCACGGGGGGGATCTGCATGTGCTTTCTTGCCAGCAAGTTTCTGGAGGTCCATATGGCGTCTTTGATGGCGGCTAGGGTGAGCCACTGTTTGGCAAATGTACGTGCTGGTATCTGATTTCCTTGGCTCACCCCGTACAGCACCAGCTGTGGTGTGAGGACCTCCCTTGCTGGCAAGTACGGGAATTGCAAGGAGCCGGCCGTTGCCCACTGTTCTACGGCAGCGCTGCACTCCCAGAGCAGATGCCTTACCGACTCAGGCGCGCCACAACCTGGTCGGGGGCAAGTTGAGTGCGCCGACATGCCCCGGGAGTGCATTACGGACCTGACTGGGAGGATCTCATGAGCCACCATCCATGACAGGTCCCAGAGTCTGTTTGGAAGAGCTGGATGGTTCACGTTGCGCCAAACTGTTGAGGGCTCGCCGAATGCAAGCCCGCGCACTGGACTCACTGGTTCCCGCTCCTGCACAACAGAAATGAGAGAGCGGTGAGTGGTTAAAACCTGCAACTCCTCCTGCTCAAGGTTAAAATGCCTTAAAAATGACTGGATAAAAGCATAGGCTGGTGGCAGGTTAAAAGACACTGGTACTTTGAGACTTGTGGGTAAGATCTTAAGTTTTCTGAGGTAGGACCCCATCCAGAACCGTGTCATTGCTGCGGTCTTGGGGTTTCTGGATGGGGCTGTGGCGGTTGCGATGTGTAGTGCTGTGTATCTGCTTCCTAGGAACAAGTGCAGGTCTGGCACTCCTTTTCCTCCTTTCTCCTTTGGCTTCTTCATCACGCTTCGTCTCAGTCTTTCCCACTTGGAGCCCCACAAAAAATAAAAGATGGCTCGTTCCAGGTCTAAGATCACTCTCCTAGGCGGGATAAAAACAGAACTGATGAGTAAAAGCAAAGGTAAAATCACTGCTTTGATGATTAAAACCTTTCCTTCTAAAGTCAGTCCTCTAAGTGTCCAGTACCCTAGTCTCTGCCTGACTTTCCCTACTATGTCTGCCCAATTTGTTTTCCCCTCCCCCTCCCTATCAAACCTGATCCCAAGTATTTTTTGGTCAGTCTGGGTCACAGTCAGGGGGAGTCCTGTCATCTCAGTCGCTGTCCACGGTCCATAAAAATGGGCTTGGGTCTTGCTTCTGTTCAGCTTTGACCCAGAGGCCTGTCCGAACCAGTCAGTCAAGTCCAGCGTCCTGTTGACAGATAAAAGGTCAGTGCATAAAATGTTGATGTCGTCCATATATAAAATACATTTTGTCTCGAGTCCCCCGCTCCCTGGGACTCCTACCCCATGGATTCGTTGGTCCCTTCTCAAGGTCTGTGCCAATGGTTCTATACAGATAACGTAGAGGAGGGCAGATAACGGACAACCCTGACGGACACCGCAGTTTATATCCACTGCTCTTGTCAGATGCCCGTTAACAATGAATTTGCTGTTGATCTCCCGGTACAGCAGTCCCACCCAGGCTATAAACCTTCTCGGGAACCCCATTTTTTGCAGTACCTGGAAAAGGTACTGGTGCGAGACCCGATCAAAGGCTTTCTCAAAATCTAAATTCAGGTCTACTAGCCGAATGTTTCTGTCTCTCGCGTAACAGATGGTATCTCGGATCAGTACGAGGCTGTCGGTGATCTTCTCCCCGGGACGGCACAGGCTTGATCCGGGTGAATCAGATCTTCTAAAAACAAGGACATGCGTGAGGCTAATAGTTTACTAAAAAGTTTACAGTCAAAATTTAAGAGTGTGATAGGTCTCCAATTTTTCAAGTCCGTCTTGTCTTTGTCTTTGTGAAGGAGAGTCACTATCCCTGCTCTAAAGCTGTCAGGAAGTCGGTCCATTTGTTCAAAATCCATAAAAACAGCAAGCAAGTCTGGTGCTAAAATGTCCCAAAATGTCAGATAAAATTCCAAGGGAAGCCCGTCTTCTCCCGGCGACTTCCCTGTCTTAAAAGATTTGATGCATTTGTTTAATTCCGGTATCGTAAAATCTTGGGTTAAAAGCACGTTGTCGTTTGTTGCTTGGTCAATGGATTTTAAAACTTCGTCATGGTGTCCCCGTTAACAGTTTTGTATGCGTACAGTTCACGGTAAAAATGTTCGACAGTTTCTTTGATTTCCTCTGTTGTGTCAGCTGTGCACCCGTTTTCTTTTTTAAGTCTCAACATGGCCCCCCCTTTATTTACGATTTTCTTAAAAAAATATCTTGTGCACTTCTCTCCTTCCTCTATTTCCCTTTCCTTGCTTCTTAAAATCACACCTTTGCTATTAATTTCTGCTAAAACCGACATCTCTGTTTTAATTTGTTTTATCTCTTCATTAAAATCCATTCCATGTTGGATTAGTTTAAAATACCTCTGAAGCCGTTTCTGCAGTCCCAACATGCGTCTGTTGTCCCTCTTTTTCTTTCTTTTCCCTGCCTGTCTGTAAAACGTCTTTGTCTTTCCCTTCACCATTTCCCACCACTGTGCACGTGTATCGTAAAAGTCTTGAAGGGTCTGCCACTCTCGGTATTGCTCCCTGTACAGCCTAACTAGCTCCCTGTCTTCTAACAGGGAGCAATTGAGCTTCCACAGACCACTTCCTGCCGTCACACCGGAAGAGAGTGAAAGGGTGCAGGAAAGAATTGCGTGATCAGAAAAGAAAACAGGTTCCAATCTAGCATCGGTTGGTGGGCAATCACGTGATAAAATGTAGTCTATGCGAGAGGCTCGGGTGCCATCACTACTGAACCAGGTGAAGCCCTCCTCTCTGGGATGCATGGTTTTAAAACAGTCCACAAGTCTAAAATCACTGCATATGCTTTGAAGTAAAACTGAAGTCTTGTCCACTTTAAAATCGTCCCCTATTCTTCTCCTGTCGTTCCTGCTTAAAATACAATTAAAATCCCCCCCTACAACTAAAGGTGCCCTGCCTAGCATGTGGGGCTGCAGTCTTCTAAAAGGTCATACCTGTCGTTCTTGTCATTAAAGCCATAAATATTTAAGACGTTAAAATCCTTCCCCATAAAAGTCAAGTGTGTTAAAAGTGCCCGACCATCTCTCACCACAGTGCTGCCCTTCACCAGGACTAGAGGGTTTTTTATTAAAATGGCCACTCCATCATTTTTGTTTTCATTTGAGCCGCTCCATATCGACGTTTGTGGCCATAACTCCTCCCATTCTCTGTAGTGTTTTAAAAATGGTAGGCCGCATTCCTGTATTAAAAACACGTCAGACTTAAAAGAGTTAAGAAAGGATAAAACAATCTGGGCTCTAACTCTCGACTTCACACTCCTCACATTGATAGTTGAGAAGGTGAGTGTCATGAGTATGGTTAAAATTTGCAGGTATGACATCTTAAAAGACTAAAAAAAGGGGGATTTCAAATGTTTAAAAACAGCAGTTAGTGGATTTCTTGTGAATGGAGCTCTTCCTTCATTCTCATGGGTGAGAGATGACGGGGTTGAGCTCCATTTCCCTTTCGGACTCTAGGAGTTGGCCTCTGACGCAGGGTGGCATTGAGCTTTGAGTCCTTAGGGGTTGATTGCAGAGCTATAGTTAAAAAAGAGACTTCATTAGGCGAATTGGAGGGGAAGACTCTGGGCTCCTCCACAGATGAACTGTCTGAGTAGCTCTCAGCTCTTCCCCTCTTTTCCGAGGCTCCAGGAGACTCAGAAGACAATTCTGAAATTAGTCTCTTGGCCGGCTGGGCATTGGGGAGGGGGACATCCTCGCTATCACTCTGTGACTGGCCAAATTTTTGTTCTGAGCCAGTCACTGAGCTAGCTCCGCCTTCTGCCTGCACTGCCACTGCTTCTTCCCTGTTCTCCACTTGTGGGGCAGCTGCAGGCCCCTCCCCTTCTCCCGCCTCTACTGGTCCTTCTCCTCCAATCACAGGATTTGGCGGGAGATTTGAATTCTCCAGCCCAGCCTCTTCAATTAGCTCTCTAACTGCTTCGTCTTGTCCGCCATTTTGTGCCTTTGCTGCCTTTAATTTGTTGGCAAACGACTTAGGGCAATCTCTGAAGAGGTGGTTTGTTTCTCCACAAAGATTGCACTTTCTGCCATTGGTGCATTCCTCGAAAGTATGCCCAATTTCTCTACATTTACCACAAATGATCTGCTGGCACGCTTCTGCCAGGTGCCCATTCTCACCACACTTGCGGCAGAGTTTGGGCTGGCCCTGGTAATGAATGTAGCCCCTGTTGTTTCCCAGAACTATCATGGATGGCAGATGTTTCAGGCCCTGGAAGCCTTGAGGGTCTTGCCATTGTTGGATGGGGACCCTCCAAGCGCAATTCCAGATGCCATCCTCATCTCTCACTTTGGTAGCCTGGCCTTTAACAGTGCAAAATCTGCCCAGCCACAAACAAATGTCATCTGCATTCACAGTCTCATTGAACATTCTGACAATTACCGTTTTAGCGGCATTATCAGTCAGTTTCTCAACATTAAATGCAGTAAACTGGGGTTTTTCATTTTCGAAGCGTGTCCAGAAATCTCTGAACACGGCAGCAGAGACAAAACTCACATCGAAACCTTTTCCAAATGGCAGAGTCAAAATACAATTTATATCCTGCGGGGAGAATTTCAAAATGTTCTGGATCATTTTCCTTGAGAAGTCCAGCCTTGACATAACAAGGGTTTTCCCATCTTTTTCTTTGAATGTAAATCTGACACTGTGGTGCCTCCTCATGCCGGCATGGTTGGCCGCCATGGTGGAGGCACCACAACGTAAAAGTGGTAAAAAGAAGCTAAAACACCTAAAACAGTCTAAAACCAAGTCAACTAAAATAAGGTAAAAGAATGCTCTAAAAAGAGCAATAAAATCTACTAAAAATGTTAGAAAGGTGAATAAAACACACTTACCTTGTCTTGTTTGGCCTGGTCGAGATGTTATTCCGGCAGAGTACAGGTAAGCAGTCCTCTGAACCAATGAATTCCTTTGTGTGAAACAATTTCAACTACAACAAAGTTGAAATTTTCTTCACAAGGAATAATGTGAGTATCCTCCCAAAAACCTGGTAACACTTCGCCACAAACAGGCAAAAGTTTTATCCAGACACTGGAGGCGATCGCAGTCTTAGCCAAAAGGCCGAGAAGCGAAGGTCATGGCAGGCTCTATCCAATCGGGCTGCGGAGAGACGAAGGCCTGGCTTTTGGACAGAGGCTACCGAACGACTCGGGCTCTTGTAGCCTCTCGATGACGAGTGAGAGAAAGGGAGGGGAAATGTGGCCGATCGCTTCTCGGCCTTTTGGCCAAGACTGCAATGGCCTCCTCTTTCTGGTTAAAACCTTTGCCGGTTTGGGGCTTCGTTTTGTGTCACCAGCTTTTCTGGGAGGAGATTCACCTCATTCCTTGTGAATAAAATTTCAACTTTGCCGTAGCTGAAAAACTTTTGCAACAAGGAATTCATTGGTCCCGAGGACTGCCTACCTGTCCTCTGCCGGACTGCCACCTTGACCAGACCAAAGACGAGAAGGTAAGTGTGTTTTATTCACCGATTTAGCAGTTGTAGCAGGTTTTCTTGCTTCATTTGAGGTGTTTTAGTTTCTTGTATCCTTTCTACGCTGCGGTTCCTCCACCGTGTTGGCCAACCGTGCCGGGCCTACGGAGGCGCCGCAGTGTCCCCTCCCCACCTTCTGAGAGGCTCTATCCAATCGGAGAAATGAAGGCCTGGCTTTTGGACACAGGCTACCGAGCATCCGAAATACTCGGGCTCTCGATGACGAGTGGGAGAAAGGGAGGGGAAGTGCAGGGCACATTTAACAGCCATGCCGGTCCCAAATATCCCCTCGTCGTCTGCCAATCATAAAGTGCAAATCTCGCTGCCTTCTTCGAGGCTTCAGCTGGCCGCCCCCCCTCGACTGGCGCCTTTTTCGGGCCGGCGTCCGGCAGAGCGACGAACCTCTGCGTTTGGGTCAGTATTTTGGTTTTACACAAGGCAGGAGAAGGGTGCACCGCCCCCGGAGGCACTGCAATACCGGGTCGATGCGTGGAGTGGACGGAGCAAGCCCCTCGTCTCAGCTCCCGGTGCTAAAAATCCATTTAATATGTTGCCCCCTTATAGGGGACATATCAGATATTAAACTGATAAGAACAGATTTTTTTCTTTTGAGAAAAATTTTATTGACACTCAATTCAAACATGATTCATAATATGTCAATTCCAAGTTACCTTTTAAAATACAACATGTCAATAAATAGATAAATGTTCTCTGTAAAACAACATTTAAAAAAAGTGTTTAAAATGCATTACAGATAACGTCATAAATTAAAGGTATAAAATGGTTTTCAGCTTGTCCATGTCTGTGAGTGTCTGTTAAAAGTCTTCAAAGCGGAGTGCATTTGTTAAAATAAAACTCACAAAAATAAATGGATAATAAAAGCTCTTCTCCAAGTCCACTGTTGTGCAGGAGTGTAGTGAGTCCCTATCAAAGGGGAACTCATTCAGCTCCCCCAAACAGATTTGGACTCTCGGGATCTTGTGCAGGCGCTCAGAGGAGACCCTCACCCTGTAGCTCCTTCCCACCAACCTCACCCGGAGGGTCAGGCCGCCGCTGCCTTGAACTTTCCTTGTGTGGCTCCGGCTCCTCCGTCCGAATGGGCACAGAGGCGATTCTTCTTTGTGGCTGTGTCCTAGGCCCGCCGCCTGCAGCTCTGGCCGTTTGGACCGTTGCTGCGGCCATCCGGATCACAGCCACGGGGGGGATCTGCATGTGCTTTCTTGCCAGCAAGTTTCTGGAGGTCCATATGGCGTCTTTGATGGCGGCTAGGGTGAGCCACTGTTTGGCAAATGTACGTGCTGGTATCTGATTTCCTTGGCTCACCCCGTACAGCACCAGCTGTGGTGTGAGGACCTCCCTTGCTGGCAAGTACGGGAATTGCAAGGAGCCGGCCGTTGCCCACTGTTCTACGGCAGCGCTGCACTCCCAGAGCAGATGCCTTACCGACTCAGGCGCGCCACAACCTGGTCGGGGGCAAGTTGAGTGCGCCGACATGCCCCGGGAGTGCATTACGGACCTGACTGGGAGGATCTCATGAGCCACCATCCATGACAGGTCCCGGAGTCTGTTTGGAAGAGCTGGATGGTTCACGTTGCGCCAAACTGTTGAGGGCTCGCCGAATGCAAGCCCGCGCACTGGACTCACTGGTTCCCGCTCCTGCACAACAGAAATGAGAGAGCGGTGAGTGGTTAAAACCTGCAACTCCTCCTGCTCAAGGTTAAAATGCCTTAAAAATGACTGGATAAAAGCATAGGCTGGTGGCAGGTTAAAAGACACTGGTACTTTGAGACTTGTGGGTAAGATCTTAAGTTTTCTGAGGTAGGACCCCATCCAGAACCGTGTCATTGCTGCGGTCTTGGGGTTTCTGGATGGGGCTGTGGCGGTTGCGATGTGTAGTGCTGTGTATCTGCTTCCTAGGAACAAGTGCAGGTCTGGCACTCCTTTTCCTCCTTTCTCCTTTGGCTTCTTCATCACGCTTCGTCTCAGTCTTTCCCACTTGGAGCCCCACAAAAAATAAAAGATGGCTCGTTCCAGGTCTAAGATCACTCTCCTAGGCGGGATAAAAACAGAACTGATGAGTAAAAGCAAAGGTAAAATCACTGCTTTGATGATTAAAACCTTTCCTTCTAAAGTCAGTCCTCTAAGTGTCCAGTACCCTAGTCTCTGCCTGACTTTCCCTACTATGTCTGCCCAATTTGTTTTCCCCTCCCCCTCCCTATCAAACCTGATCCCAAGTATTTTTTGGTCAGTCTGGGTCACAGTCAGGGGGAGTCCTGTCGTCTCAGTCGCTGTCCACGGTCCATAAAAATGGGCTTGGGTCTTGCTTCTGTTCAGCTTTGACCCAGAGGCCTGTCCGAACCAGTCAGTCAAGTCCAGCGTCCTGTTGACAGATAAAAGGTCAGTGCATAAAATGTTGATGTCGTCCATATATAAAATACATTTTGTCTCGAGTCCCCCGCTCCCTGGGACTCCTACCCCATGGATTCGTTGGTCCCTTCTCAAGGTCTGTGCCAGTGGTTCTATACAGATAACGTAGAGGAGGGCAGATAACGGACAACCCTGACGGACACCGCAGTTTATATCCACTGCTCTTGTCAGATGCCCGTTAACAATGAATTTGCTGTTGATCTCCCGGTACAGCAGTCCCACCCAGGCTATAAACCTTCTCGGGAACCCCATTTTTTGCAGTACCTGGAAAAGGTACTGGTGCGAGACCCGATCAAAGGCTTTCTCAAAATCTAAATTCAGGACTACTAGCCGAATGTTTCTGTCTCTCGCGTAACAGATGGTATCTCGGATCAGTACGAGGCTGTCGGTGATCTTCCTCCCCGGGACGGCACAGGCTTGATCCGGGTGAATCAGATCTTCTAAAAACAAGGACATGCGTGAGGCTAAAGTTTACTAAAAAGTTTACAGTCAAAATTTAAGAGTGTGATAGGTCTCCAATTTTTCAAGTCCGTCTTGTCTTTGTCTTTGTGAAGGAGAGTCACTATCCCTGCTCTAAAGCTGTCAGGAAGTCGGTCCATTTGTTCAAAATCCATAAAAACAGCAAGCAAGTCTGGTGCTAAAATGTCCCAAAATGTCAGATAAAATTCCAAGGGAAGCCCGTCTTCTCCCGGCGACTTCCCTGTCTTAAAAGATTTGATGCATTTGTTTAATTCCGGTATCGTAAAATCTTGGGTTAAAAGCACGTTGTCGTTTGTTGCTTGGTCAATGGATTTTAAAACTTCATTCAGTTTTTTCTGCGTACAGTTCACGGTAAAAATGTTCGACAGTTTCTTTGATTTCCTCTGTTGTGTCAGCTGTGCACCCGTTTTCTTTTTTAAGTCTCAACATGGCCCCCCCTTTATTTACGATTTTCTTAAAAAAATATCTTGTGCACTTCTCTCCTTCCTCTATTTCCCTTTCCTTGCTTCTTAAAATCACACCTTTGCTATTAATTTCTGCTAAAACCGACATCTCTGTTTTAATTTGTTTTATCTCTTCATTAAAATCCATTCCATGTTGGATTAGTTTAAAATACCTCTGAAGCCGTTTCTGCAGTCCCAACATGCGTCTGTTGTCCCTCTTTTTCTTTCTTTTCCCTGCCTGTCTGTAAAACGTCTTTGTCTTTCCCTTCACCATTTCCCACCACTGTGCACGTGTATCGTAAAAGTCTTGAAGGGTCTGCCACTCTCGGTATTGCTCCCTGTACAGCCTAACTAGCTCCCTGTCTTCTAACAGGGAGCAATTGAGCTTCCACAGACCACTTCCTGCCGTCACACCGGAAGAGAGTGAAAGGGTGCAGGAAAGAATTGCGTGATCAGAAAAGAAAACAGGTTCCAATCTAGCATCGGTTGGTGGGCAATCACGTGATAAAATGTAGTCTATGCGAGAGGCTCGGGTGCCATCACTACTGAACCAGGTGAAGCCCTCCTCTCTGGGATGCATGGTTTTAAAACAGTCCACAAGTCTAAAATCACGGCATATGCTTTGAAGTAAAACTGAAGTCTTGTCCACTTTAAAATCGTCCCCTATTCTTCTCCTATCGTTCCTGCTTAAAATACAATTAAAATCCCCCCCTACAACTAAAGGTGCCCTGCCTAGCATGTGGGGCTGCAGTCTTCTAAAAGGTCATACCTGTCGTTCTTGTCATTAAAGCCATAAATATTTAAGACGTTAAAATCCTTCCCCATAAAAGTCAAGTGTGTTAAAAGTGCCCGACCATCTCTCACCACAGTGCTGCCCTTCACCAGGACTAGAGGGTTTTTTATTAAAATGGCCACTCCATCATTTTTGTTTTCATTTGAGCCGCTCCATATCGACGTTTGTGGCCATAACTCCTCCCATTCTCTGTAGTGTTTTAAAAATGGTAGGCCGCATTCCTGTATTAAAAACACGTCAGACTTAAAAGAGTTAAGAAAGGATAAAACAATCTGGGCTCTAACTCTCGACTTCACACTCCTCACATTGATAGTTGAGAAGGTGAGTGTCATGAGTATGGTTAAAATTTGCAGGTATGACATCTTAAAAGACTAAAAAAAAAGGGGGATTTCAAATGTTTAAAAACACAGCAGTTAGTGGATTTCTTGTGAATGGAGCTCTTCCTTCATTCTCATGGGTGAGAGATGACGGGGTTGAGCTCCATTTCCCTTTCGGACTCTAGGAGTTGGCCTCTGACGCAGGGTGGCATTGAGCTTTGAGTCCTTAGGGGTTGATTGCAGAGCTATAGTTAAAAAAGAGACTTCATTAGGCGAATTGGAGGGGAAGACTCTGGGCTCCTCCACAGATGAACTGTCTGAGTAGCTCTCAGCTCTTCCCCTCTTTTCCGAGGCTCCAGGAGACTCAGAAGACAATTCTGAAATTAGTCTCTTGGCCGGCTGGGCATTGGGGAGGGGGACATCCTCGCTATCACTCTGTGACTGGCCAAATTTTTGTTCTGAGCCAGTCACTGAGCTAGCTCCGCCTTCTGCCTGCACTGCCACTGCTTCCTCCCTGTTCTCCACTTGTGGGGCAGCTGCAGGCCCCTCCCCTTCTCCCGCCTCTACTGGTCCTTCTCCTCCAATCACAGGATTTGGCGGGAGATTTGAATTCTCCAGCCCAGCCTCTTCAATTAGCTCTCTAACTGCTTCATCTTGTCCGCCATTTTGTGTCTTTTCTGGAAGCTTTGCTGCCTTTAATTTGTTGGCAAACGACTTAGGGCAATCTCTGAAGAGGTGGTTTGTTTCTCCACAAAGATTGCACTTTCTGCCATTGGTGCATTCCTCGAAAGTATGCCCAATTTCTCTACATTTACCACAAATGATCTGCTGGCACGCTTCTGCCAGGTGCCCATTCTCACCACACTTGCGGCAGAGTTTGGGCTGGCCCTGGTAATGAATGTAGCCCCTGTTGTTTCCCAGAACTATCATGGATGGCAGATGTTTCAGGCCCTGGAAGCCTTGAGGGTCTTGCCATTGTTGGATGGGGACCCTCCAAGCGCAATTCCAGATGCCATCCTCATCTCTCACTTTGGTAGCCTGGCCTTTAACAGTGCAAAATCTGCCCAGCCACAAACAAATGTCATCTGCATTCACAGTCTCATTGAACATTCTGACAATTACCGTTTTAGCGGCATTATCAGTCAGTTTCTCACATTAAATGCAGTAAACTGGGGTTTTTCATTTTCGAAGCGTGTCCAGAAATCTCTGAACACGGCAGCAGAGACAAAACTCACATCGAAACCTTTTCCAAATGGCAGAGTCAAAATACAATTGATATCCTGCGGGGAGAATTTCAAAATGTTCTGGATCATTTTCCTTGAGAAGTCCAGCCTTGACATAACAAGGGTTTTCCCATCTTTTTCTTTGAATGTAAATCTGACACTGTGGTGCCTCCTCATGCCGGCATGGTTGGCCGCCATGGTGGAGGCACCACAACGTAAAAGTGGTAAAAAGAAGCTAAAACACCTAAAACAGTCTAAAACCAAGTCAACTAAAATAAGGTAAAAGAATGCTCTAAAAAGAGCAATAAAATCTACTAAAAATGTTAGAAAGGTGAATAAAACACACTTACCTTGTCTTGTTTGGCCTGGTCGAGATGTTATTCCAGCAGAGTACAGGTAAGCAGTCCTCTGAACCAATGAATTCCTTTGTGTGAAACAATTTCAACTACAACAAAGTTGAAATTTTATTCACAAGGAATAATGTGAGTATCCTCCCAAAAACCTGGTAACACTTCGCCACAAACAGGCAAAAGTTTTATCCAGACACAGGAGGCGATCGCAGTCTTAGCCAAAAGGCCGAGAAGCGATGATAAGAACAGATTTTTTTCTTTTGAGAAAAATTTTATTGACACTCAATTCAAACATGATTCATAATATGTCAATTCCAAGTTACCTTTTAAAATACAACACGTCAATAAATAGATAAATGTTCTCTGTAAAACAACATTTAAAAAAAGTGTTTAAAATGCATTACAGATAACGTCATAAATTAAAGGTATAAAATGGTTTTCAGCTTGTCCATGTCAGTGAGTGTCTCTGTTAAAATGTCTTCAAAGCGGAGTGCATTTGTTAAAATAAAACTCACAAAAATAAATGGATAATAAAAGCTCTTCTCCAAGTCCACTGTTGTGCAGGAGTGTAGTGAGTCCCTATCAAAGGGGAACTCATTCAGCTCCCCCAAACAGATTTGGTCTCTCGGGATCTTGTCCAGGCGCTCAGAGGAGACCCTCACCCTGTAGCTCCTTCCCACCAACCTCACCCGGAGGGTCAGGCCGCCGCTGCCTTGAACTTTCCTTGTGTGGCTCCGGCTCCTCCGTCCGAATGGGTACAGAGGCGATTCTTCTTTGTGGCTGTGTCCTAGGCCCGCCGCCTGCAGCTCTGGCCGTTTGGACCGTTGCTGCGGCCATCCGGATCACAGCCACGGGGGGGATCTGCATGTGCTTTCTTGCCAGCAAGTTTCTGGAGGTCCATATGGCGTCTTTGATGGCGGCTAGGGTGAGCCACTGTTTGGCAAATGTACGTGCTGGTATCTGATTTCCTTGGCTCACCCCGTACAGCACCAGCTGTGGTGTGAGGACCTCCCTTGCTGGCAAGTACGGGAATTGCAAGGAGCCGGCCGTTGCCCACTGTTCTACGGCAGCGCTGCACTCCCAGAGCAGATGCCTTACCGACTCAGGCGCGCCACAACCTGGTCGGGGGCAAGTTGAGTGCGCCGACATGCCCCGGGAGTGCATTACGGACCTGACTGGGAGGATCTCATGAGCCACCATCCATGACAGGTCCCGGAGTCTGTTTGGAAGAGCTGGATGGTTCACGTTGCGCCAAACTGTTGAGGGCTCGCCGAATGCAAGCCCGCGCACTGGACTCACTGGTTCCCGCTCCTGCACAACAGAAATGAGAGAGCGGTGAGTGGTTAAAACCTGCAACTCCTCCTGCTCAAGGTTAAAATGCCTTAAAAATGACTGGATAAAAGCATAGGCTGGTGGCAGGTTAAAAGACACTGGTACTTTGAGACTTGTGGGTAAGATCTTAAGTTTTCTGAGGTAGGACCCCATCCAGAACCGTGTCATTGCTGCGGTCTTGGGGTTTCTGGATGGGGCTGTGGCGGTTGCGATGTGTAGTGCTGTGTATCTGCTTCCTAGGAACAAGTGCAGGTCTGGCACTCCTTTTCCTCCTTTCTCCTTTGGCTTCTTCATCACGCTTCGTCTCAGTCTTTCCCACTTGGAGCCCCACAAAAAATAAAAGATGGCTCGTTCCAGGTCTAAGATCACTCTCCTAGGCGGGATAAAAACAGAACTGATGAGTAAAAGCAAAGGTAAAATCACTGCTTTGATGATTAAAACCTTTCCTTCTAAAGTCAGTCCTCTAAGTGTCCAGTACCCTAGTCTCTGCCTGACTTTCCCTACTATGTCTGCCCAATTTGTTTTCCCCTCCCCCTCCCTATCAAACCTGATCCCAAGTATTTTTTGGTCAGTCTGGGTCACAGTCAGGGGGAGTCCTGTCGTCTCAGTCGCTGTCCACGGTCCATAAAAATGGGCTTGGGTCTTGCTTCTGTTCAGCTTTGACCCAGAGGCCTGTCCGAACCAGTCAGTCAAGTCCAGCGTCCTGTTGACAGATAAAAGGTCAGTGCATAAAATGTTGATGTCGTCCATATATAAAATACATTTTGTCTCGAGTCCCCCGCTCCCTGGGACTCCTACCCCATGGATTCGTTGGTCCCTTCTCAAGGTCTGTGCCAGTGGTTCTATACAGATAACGTAGAGGAGGGCAGATAACGGACAACCCTGACGGACACCGCAGTTTATATCCACTGCTCTTGTCAGATGCCCGTTAACAATGAATTTGCTGTTGATCTCCCGGTACAGCAGTCCCACCCAGGCTATAAACCTTCTCGGGAACCCCATTTTTTGCAGTACCTGGAAAAGGTACTGGTGCGAGACCCGATCAAAGGCTTTCTCAAAATCTAAATTCAGGACTACTAGCCGAATGTTTCTGTCTCTCGCGTAACAGATGGTATCTCGGATCAGTACGAGGCTGTCGGTGATCTTCCTCCCCGGGACGGCACAGGCTTGATCCGGGTGAATCAGATCTTCTAAAAACAAGGACATGCGTGAGGCTAAAGTTTACTAAAAAGTTTACAGTCAAAATTTAAGAGTGTGATAGGTCTCCAATTTTTCAAGTCCGTCTTGTCTTTGTCTTTGTGAAGGAGAGTCACTATCCCTGCTCTAAAGCTGTCAGGAAGTCGGTCCATTTGTTCAAAATCCATAAAAACAGCAAGCAAGTCTGGTGCTAAAATGTCCCAAAATGTCAGATAAAATTCCAAGGGAAGCCCGTCTTCTCCCGGCGACTTCCCTGTCTTAAAAGATTTGATGCATTTGTTTAATTCCGGTATCGTAAAATCTTGGGTTAAAAGCACGTTGTCGTTTGTTGCTTGGTCAATGGATTTTAAAACTTCGGTCATGGTGTCCCCGTTAACAGTTTTGTATGCGTACAGTTCACGGTAAAAATGTTCGACAGTTTCTTTGATTTCCTCTGTTGTGTCAGCTGTGCACCCGTTTTCTTTTTTAAGTCTCAACATGGCCCCCCCTTTATTTACGATTTTCTTAAAAAAATATCTTGTGCACTTCTCTCCTTCCTCTATTTCCCTTTCCTTGCTTCTTAAAATCACACCTTTGCTATTAATTTCTGCTAAAACCGACATCTCTGTTTTAATTTGTTTTATCTCTTCATTAAAATCCATTCCATGTTGGATTAGTTTAAAATACCTCTGAAGCCGTTTCTGCAGTCCCAACATGCGTCTGTTGTCCCTCTTTTTCTTTCTTTTCCCTGCCTGTCTGTAAAACGTCTTTGTCTTTCCCTTCACCATTTCCCACCACTGTGCACGTGTATCGTAAAAGTCTTGAAGGGTCTGCCACTCTCGGTATTGCTCCCTGTACAGCCTAACTAGCTCCCTGTCTTCTAACAGGGAGCAATTGAGCTTCCACAGACCACTTCCTGCCGTCACACCGGAAGAGAGTGAAAGGGTGCAGGAAAGAATTGCGTGATCAGAAAAGAAAACAGGTTCCAATCTAGCATCGGTTGGTGGGCAATCACGTGATAAAATGTAGTCTATGCGAGAGGCTCGGGTGCCATCACTACTGAACCAGGTGAAGCCCTCCTCTCTGGGATGCATGGTTTTAAAACAGTCCACAAGTCTAAAATCACTGCATATGCTTTGAAGTAAAACTGAAGTCTTGTCCACTTTAAAATCGTCCCCTATTCTTCTCCTGTCGTTCCTGCTTAAAATACAATTAAAATCCCCCCCTACAACTAAAGGTGCCCTGCCTAGCATGTGGGGCTGCAGGTCTTCTAAAAGGTCATACCTGTCGTTCTTGTCATTAAAGCCATAAATATTTAAGACGTTAAAATCCTTCCCCATAAAAGTCAAGTGTGTTAAAAGTGCCCGACCATCTCTCACCACAGTGCTGCCCTTCACCAGACTAGAGGGTTTTTTATTAAAATGGCCACTCCATCATTTTTGTTTTCATTTGAGCCGCTCCATATCGACGTTTGTGGCCATAACTCCTCCCATTCTCTGTAGTGTTTTAAAAATGGTAGGCCGCATTCCTGTATTAAAAACACATCAGACTTAAAAGAGTTAAGAAAGGATAAAACAATCTGGGCTCTAACTCTCGACTTCACACTCCTCACATTGATAGTTGAGAAGGTGAGTGTCATGAGTATGGTTAAAATTTGCAGGTATGACATCTTAAAAGACTAAAAAAAGGGGGATTTCAAATGTTTAAAAACATAGCAGTTAGTGGATTTCTTGTGAATGGAGCTCTTCCTTCATTCTCATGGGTGAGAGATGACGGGGTTGAGCTCCATTTCCCTTTCGGACTCTAGGAGTTGGCCTCTGACGCAGGGTGGCATTGAGCTTTGAGTCCTTAGGGGTTGATTGCAGAGCTATAGTTAAAAAAGAGACTTCATTAGGCGAATTGGAGGGGAAGACTCTGGGCTCCTCCACAGATGAACTGTCTGAGTAGCTCTCAGCTCTTCCCCTCTTTTCCGAGGCTCCAGGAGACTCAGAAGACAATTCTGAAATTAGTCTCTTGGCCGGCTGGGCATTGGGGAGGGGGACATCCTCGCTATCACTCTGTGACTGGCCAAATTTTTGTTCTGAGCCAGTCACTGAGCTAGCTCCGCCTTCTGCCTGCACTGCCACTGCTTCTTCCCTGTTCTCCACTTGTGGGGCAGCTGCAGGCCCCTCCCCTTCTCCCGCCTCTACTGGTCCTTCTCCTCCAATCACAGGATTTGGCGGGAGATTTGAATTCTCCAGCCCAGCCTCTTCAATTAGCTCTCTAACTGCTTCGTCTTGTCCGCCATTTTGTGCCTTTGCTGCCTTTAATTTGTTGGCAAATGACTTAGGGCAATCTCTGAAGAGGTGGTTTGTTTCTCCACAAAGATTGCACTTTCTGCCATTGGTGCATTCCTCGAAAGTATGCCCAATTTCTCTACATTTACCACAAATGATCTGCTGGCACGCTTCTGCCAGGTGCCCATTCTCACCACACTTGCGGCAGAGTTTGGGCTGGCCCTGGTAATGAATGTAGCCCCTGTTGTTTCCCAGAACTATCATGGATGGCAGATGTTTCAGGCCCTGGAAGCCTTGAGGGTCTTGCCATTGTTGGATGGGGACCCTCCAAGCGCAATTCCAGATGCCATCCTCATCTCTCACTTTGGTAGCCTGGCCTTTAACAGTGCAAAATCTGCCCAGCCACAAACAAATGTCATCTGCATTCACAGTCTCATTGAACATTCTGACAATTACCGTTTTAGCGGCATTATCAGTCAGTTTCTCAACATTAAATGCAGTAAACTGGGGTTTTTCATTTTCGAAGCGTGTCCAGAAATCTCTGAACACGGCAGCAGAGACAAAACTCACATCGAAACCTTTTCCAAATGGCAGAGTCAAAATACAATTTATATCCTGCGGGGAGAATTTCAAAATGTTCTGGATCATTTTCCTTGAGAAGTCAGCCTTGACATAACAAGGGTTTTCCCATCTTTTTCTTTGAATGTAAATCTGACACTGTGGTGCCTCCTCATGCCGGCATGGTTGGCCGCCATGGTGGAGGCACCACAACGTAAAAGTGGTAAAAAGAAGCTAAAACACCTAAAACAGTCTAAAACCAAGTCAACTAAAATAAGGTAAAAGAATGCTCTAAAAAGAGCAATAAAATCTACTAAAAATGTTAGAAAGGTGAATAAAACACACTTACCTTGTCTTGTTTGGCCTGGTCGAGATGTTATTCCGGCAGAGTACAGGTAAGCAGTCCTCTGAACCAATGAATTCCTTTGTGTGAAACAATTTCAACTACAACAAAGTTGAAATTTTCTTCACAAGGAATAATGTGAGTATCCTCCCAAAAACCTGGTAACACTTAGCCACAAACAGGCAAAAGTTTTATCCAGACACTGGAGGCGATCGCAGTCTTAGCCAAAAGGCCGAGAAGCGAAGGTCATGGCAGGCTCTATCCAATCGGGCTGCGGAGAGACGAAGGCCTGGCTTTTGGACAGAGGCTACCGAACGACTCGGGCTCTTGTAGCCTCTCGATGACGAGTGAGAGAAAGGGAGGGGAAATGTGGCCGATCGCTTCTCGGCCTTTTGGCCAAGACTGCAATGGCCTCCTCTTTCTGGTTAAAACCTTTGCCGGTTTGGGGCTTCGTTTTGTGTCACCAGCTTTTCTGGGAGGAGATTCACCTCATTCCTTGTGAATAAAATTTCAACTTTGCCGTAGCTGAAAAACTTTTGCAACAAGGAATTCATTGGTCCCGAGGACTGCCTACCTGTCCTCTGCCGGACTGCCACCTTGACCAGACCAAAGACGAGAAGGTAAGTGTGTTTTATTCACCGATTTAGCAGTTGTAGCAGGTTTTCTTGCTTCATTTGAGGTGTTTTAGTTTCTTGTATCCTTTCTACGCTGCGGTTCCTCCACCGTGTTGGCCAACCGTGCCGGGCCTACGGAGGCGCCGCAGTGTCCCCTCCCCACCTTCTGAGAGGCTCTATCCAATCGGAGAAATGAAGGCCTGGCTTTTGGACACAGGCTACCGAGCATCCGAAATACTCGGGCTCTCGATGACGAGTGGGAGAAAGGGAGGGGAAGTGCAGGGCACATTTAACAGCCATGCCGGTCCCAAATATCCCCTCGTCGTCTGCCAATCATAAAGTGCAAATCTCGCTGCCTTCTTCGAGGCTTCAGCTGGCCCCCCCTCGACTGGCGCCTTTTTCGGGCCGGCGTCCGGCAGAGCGACGAACCTCTGCGTTTGGGTCAGTATTTTGGTTTTACACAAGGCAGGAGAAGGGTGCACCGCCCCCGGAGGCACTGCAATACCGGGTCGATGCGTGGAGTGGACGGAGCAAGCCCCTCGTCTCAGCTCCCGGTGCTAAAAATCCATTTAATATGTTGCCCCCTTATAGGGGACATATCAGATATTAAACTGATAAGAACAGATACTACACTTGATCTTAGCCAAAAGGCCGAGAAGCGATAACCCCCGCTGGTTGCTTCCAGCGCCCACCTCCCGGAGCAGTTCTCCCCCTGCCGTGGCGCAGTGGTTTCAACTGCGCATAACAACGGCTGAGTCTCAGCACCTCCTCCCGAGCGCGCCTCGTCGCACCGCTCAACCTTGCCGGGGGCGGCGTTTTATTTCCTTTTCACAAACGCACGAGGCTCGGCCACACGGCAGAGCCTGCCAAAAATAGTTTTAACTCATTGGCGTCCCTCTCCACGGAAGTCTTTAGTAAAAGGCGAAAGACTTGTACGTTATGAAGAGAAACCCGAGTAAGTACGGGCCCCTCCTCCAGAGCCGCCGACGAGCCTAGTCGTCCCGGCCACTACCCTCACGGTAAGCCTCACTCTGCCTCTCGAGTCCCAAGTACCAGGCCACGCCCGTTCCCCTACCCCTCCCCAGGTCATGGCAGGCTCTATCCAATCGGGCTGCGGAGAGACGAAGGCCTGGCTTTTGGACAGAGGCTACCGAACGACTCGGGCTCTTGTAGCCTCTCGATGACGAGTGAGAGAAAGGGAGGGGAAATGTGGCCGATCGCTTCTCGGCCTTTTGGCCAAGACTGCAATGGCCTCCTCTTTCTGGTTAAAACCTTTGCCGGTTTGGGGCTTCGTTTTGTGTCACCAGCTTTTCTGGGAGGAGATTCACCTCATTCCTTGTGAATAAAATTTCAACTTTGCCGTAGCTGAAAAACTTTTGCAACAAGGAATTCATTGGTCCCGAGGACTGCCTACCTGTCCTCTGCCGGACTGCCACCTTGACCAGACCAAAGACGAGAAGGTAAGTGTGTTTTATTCACCGATTTAGCAGTTGTAGCAGGTTTTCTTGCTTCATTTGAGGTGTTTTAGTTTCTTGTATCCTTTCTACGCTGCGGTTCCTCCACCGTGTTGGCCAACCGTGCCGGGCCTACGGAGGCGCCGCAGTGTCCCCTCCCCACCTTCTGAGAGGCTCTATCCAATCGGAGAAATGAAGGCCTGGCTTTTGGACACAGGCTACCGAGCATCCGAAATACTCGGGCTCTCGATGACGAGTGGGAGAAAGGGAGGGGAAGTGCAGGGCACATTTAACAGCCATGCCGGTCCCAAATATCCCCTCGTCGTCTGCCAATCATAAAGTGCAAATCTCGCTGCCTTCTTCGAGGCTTCAGCTGGCCGCCCCCCCTCGACTGGCGCCTTTTTCGGGCCGGCGTCCGGCAGAGCGACGAACCTCTGCGTTTGGGTCAGTATTTTGGTTTTACACAAGGCAGGAGAAGGGTGCACCGCCCCCGGAGGCACTGCAATACCGGGTCGATGCGTGGAGTGGACGGAGCAAGCCCCTCGTCTCAGCTCCCGGTGCTAAAAATCCATTTAATATGTTGCCCCCTTATAGGGGACATATCAGATATTAAACTGATAAGAACAGATTTTTTTTTTTTTTTTTGGAAAATATAATTTATTTGTGACATAAACATTCAATACACACATTTCAGTACTTACATCCCACCTATATTAATCCCACATCCAACACAAAACAACAATCCTCCCCCTCGGCATCTCTATACACAGTGTCCCTTTGTTACCTTAATTAGTAAAAAAAAAAAAAAAAAAAAACGACATCAACAAAACACAAGGTATACATCAATAACTCATGGAACCCAGTTCTCGAGCCCTCTCTTTTTTTCTTTTTTTCCATTACGATGCATGGCATGTATGCATGAAGAGACCATAACAAAACCACTCCCATAACCATCATAATAAATCCACAACACCTTCTGTTGACCTCTATGAATTACCATAAATCATTTTCCATCTGTCTTTGATCGAGTCAATACCCCATTTTCTGATCTCTAATTGGTATCGCCTCTCTATTGAGTCTTCAATGCTCTTTATAGTTCCCAACACTGACCACTTGCTTCCTCCATTTAGCCCATCACATCTTACCTCCCACAACTTGTACTTTACTATAGATACGAGAAGCACTACTTTATGCAGTTTCTCCCTCTCCATATTAAATTCCATGTAAAGAACCCCTTCCCATGTCATATCCCTCAAAGACACAAACTTTTTACCCAACCCCTCCCAAATTTGTTGTGCGAAAAAACACTCAAATAATGCATGTTCCACCGTTTCTTTTCCCAAACATCCCTCTCTTGGACAGTACTTACTTCTTGTTAGGCCGTGATTAAACAAGGTGTTTCTTACTGCTAATCTCCTGTGAAGCACCAACCAATTAAAATCTTTCAACTGATTGTCCAACTGCTTAAACTGTGTTCTCTTCCATACTTCAGAAGGAATATGAACAGTTTCTCTTGGGTTGAACCTGGCCATCAATTCCTCATACAGTTTTCTATGATTGAGTACTAAATGACTATCCCAACACTCCTTGTACTTCTTTGCCCAACTGATTATTCCTTTATAGTACAAAGGCATAACCTCAGCTTTGGGAGACCTGTTATCCCATGCTACCCCTAAGGGCCTCAAATGCATAGCAAGCCAAAATTTCATTAAAGAGTGACATTTATGTTTTGGAGGTGACATAGTTATTTTACAGATATTTGAAAAAAAAATCACGTTCAACTTCAACCTGACATTTGGCATGTCTTTACCTCCTCTCTCAATGGGCTGGTACATTATTTCTCTTTTAATATATTCATACCCTCCCCACATGAAATTAAACAACATCCTTTGCAACTTTAAGCAAATCATTGCCGTCATGGGAAAAACACATGCCACATGAAGTAAGGCTGGCAATATATCGGCTTTTATAGCTAGGACTTTGCCACTGAATGACAGTTTTCTCAATTTCCACATGTTGAGCTTTGATAGCACTTTAGCTAATCTTACCTCCCAATTACTTTCAACATCATCCTTATTACCAAAGGATATACCCAATAATGTCATCGGCCCCGCGCACAGGGCAAGCCCATATGGCTTGTCATTCCTATCCTTCCACCTTCCCAGATATTTAATCAGTGACTTCCCTTTATTAATCCTAGACCCTGAAGCACTCGAGAACACTTCAATAACATTAATAGCTTCCTTTAAACAAAAGTCATTTTCTAAATACAATACAGTGTCGTCTGCAAACTGAGATATAACCAATGTTTCCCCACCTGGCAACGGTAGACCCCTGATTTTAGCATTTTTTCTAATTGCACATGCCAAAATTTCAATAAACACAACATACAAAGGGGCTGATGCAGGGCACCCCTGCCTGACGCCCCTGGTTTGCTTAAACAAAACTCCCATGTTGCCATTGACATTAACTCTACTTCCTACCTCTGTGTATAAAATCTTCAGCCAACTTCTAAATCTTTTACCAAACCCAAATCTTTCCAAAATCCTAAATAAAAATTTGTGATTGACCCTATCAAAAGCTTTTTCCTGATCAAGACTGAGCACAATAAGGGGAAAATTTCTATCCTCGGAATAGGCTAGTACATCTCTGTGCATTTGCAGATTCCATTGTATCTGTCTGCCTTGTACTGCACAAGTTTGATCCAGTCCTATAATGAACTCCAAGGCGGATACCAACCTGTTTGTTAGAATTTTACTAAAAATCTTATAATCTGTGCACAACATCGTTAAGGGTCTGTAGTTGGATATATCTCGAACGTCCCCTTTTTTATATAGCAGGGAAATCACCCCCTCTCTCATTGTGCTCCCCATTATCCCAGATGTGCAAATGAAAGTAAACAAATCTAACAACTGAGGCCCAATATCTTCCCAGAAAACCAAGTAAAATTCTTTTGTAAGTCCATCCACTCCTGGCACCTTCCCTTTCTTTAAAGACTGAAGCGCCTTCAAAATTTCTTCCAATTGTATGTCTTTATCCAACTCTAGTTTCAGATAGTCGGGGATTGAGCTATCTACATTATTCAACAGCAGTGAACCCTTACTATAATCTACTATTTCTGCGCTAAAAAACTTGGAATAATTACCCGAAGCAATTTCTACCAGCCCTTCCGGATCGTCAATTTCCTCCCCTCGTTCATTTAGAAGGGAGGCTATTCTCCTTCTCTTTGCCCGTACTTTAGACTGCTTGAAAAAATAGGATGAACATTTCTCATCCTTTTCCCATTTTTCATCAAGACTCCTGAATTTATAAGCCTCAGCCCTCTTATGAAAAAATAGCCTCTGCTCGTTTTGCCAGCGTTTCAATAATTCCTCATCTATGCGCTCACCAGTGTTTTGTTGTGCCATTAAATTTTCTATTGATTTTTGCAATTGATAATATTCTTTAAACTCCGCTTTTCTGGATTCTTTTGAGTACACCTGTATGTAATGTTTAATACGGACCTTTGTGCTTTCCCACCATCCAGATACATTACCATAAAACATCTTCATTTTAATGCACTCCTTGAAGAAACTCCTGAACCCTACCCTAAACTGCCGGGCTCCAAGAATACTGTTATTCAATTTCCAGTACCCTTTCCCAAAACATGTCACCTTCAGGTTTAATACAACAGAGAGCATGTTGTGATCTGAGTAGAAAACAGGTGACACTTGTGCCTCAAACACCTGAAAATCTAACGGACAAAAAATATAATCTATTCTACTCCGTGCCCCTCTACTGTTTCCCCATGTGAAACCAGGGTCATCAGAGTTAAAACTCCTAAAACTATCAACTAAACTGTACTTTTTTACCAAACTATGGAAGTTAACTCCCATGTTTTTGCCCTCACTAGGAGAGTTGAAATCACCTCCAACGATTACATGACGATTGGTCATGAAAACGGTGTCTAACTTAAGAAATAGCTCATTTCGTTCTTTTGGTGCAGCATGGGCATATATATTTACCACTCTTAAACTCTTACCCTTCCAGTCAACATCTGTGACCAAAACCCTCCCCTGTATCACAGAAAAACTCCCGACTATTTTAACTTCCACATTCCCACTTAACGTCCCCACCCCAGATGAGTGAACACCCCCAATGCTCCATCTAGAGTCCCCTTTAACCCACTCTTTTGTGAACCCCTTCACATCCTCCACAGTCTTTAGGTGGACCTCTTGCAAGAGGCACAAAGAAAAATCCACTGAACTTAAATGAGAAAAAACTACTGCTCTCTTTGACGCATTTCTCAACCCCCTCACATTTATAGTTAATATATGAAATAAAGACAGACTATGCAAAAAAAAGAAAAATGGAGGAAGTGACAGAAAAAAAAGGAGCCCAAAACAGTATGCTCACTCACGTTGCTCTTTCCACCAATCATGGCAGAAAGTCCTCCTCATCTGGCTCCTTCAGTGGGAAAGAGCACTCTGAACTGGAAGGGCTATCTTCTGAGAGTACGGGGCAGCTTCTCGGGGCAGGAGGAGCATCCGAGGAGAATACAGCTATGCAGGGAGGCTCTCCTGGGACACCGCTAGCTGGAACCTTACTACTGGACGATGCAGTCATGCCTTTCTGGGTTAACGCCTCCCCAGCTTCCTCACTCTCCAGGCAATCGTCCACAGCTGCCGCAGCGCTGCCCCCCCCCTTTGCCGCCTTGTCAGTGATCTCATGCACCTGTCCAGTCTCCTTTCCCTCCTGCATTTCTTCCCAAACCTCAGAAACAAGTACCCCAAACCTGTTCGCCTCAACGAGCAGAGGAGAGGATGGTGGTGAAAGCAACAAGCTCGTCTTTGCCCTCTTTCTCTTACTTTTTCCTCCTTTCTTCCCCGCGACCCACTCAATAACAGAAGAAGCCTCCTCCAAACTCTCAGCTTCCCCCCCCTGCTTCCCCCAGGCGTCCTCGCTCTCTGCCTGGACTGACACCACCTCCGGTGCATCTGCCCCCTTTGTCTCCACCACTCCTCCCGTGAGCTCGGCAATTACGTCCTCAATTGCTCTTAAGGATGTGGAGCGTGGGTCGTCACATGCGGGTCCATCCCTGTGTTGCGCACCTGGGGCCACCGACTCCCGTCTGGCAGCACGTGCATACGAAGACCCCACTTCTGGGCAATGCCCAAATAAATGTCCTTCCAGCCCACATAAACTACATTTTTTTGGCTGATCACAATTTCTCATGGTGTGTCCCAAACTATCACAGTTTCTGCACCGCACCTGTCTGCAAGACCTTGCCAGGTGTCCATATGAAGCACATTGCCTGCAGTACAGCGGCTGACCCCCATAGACTAGGAAACCTCTATGGGAGCCAATGGTGAAGGTAGGGGGGATGGCAAAAACCATCATAACCATTCGGGTCTTCCTTCAGCATGACCCGGAATTGCCGTTTTCCGGTCCATATCCCCAGCACATCCTTAATGTCTCCCATACTTGTTAACACAGTCACGTACCTGGCAAGAAAATACCTGGTTGCTTCCTCTGACACCCAAGGGTTGTAAATGTGCACAGTCACAATGCGCTCACCAGTACGACACAGGCTGAGCACCCTGAAGTTTTTCAGCAATCCGTCTGCCAATCGAAGTGCTAATCCTTTCACCTCCTCCATCTTGGTAACGGTGTAAAACGTGACGTCGTAATACTTGTCCGTGGCGTTTTTCTGCAGACACAGAAGGTCGTCAATCTTGAGGCACAGAGCTCCAAACAGAATGGCTTGTCCAAAAATCTTTCTCTCCATTAACTCGTCGGTACTGTTCCACACAAACCTAAGCGTATTTTTCAGCACGGCATGCACCTGCTGTGAGTTAGCTGACGATGTCATTGTAGACTGTCAACAGATCCTCCTCTTACTCAATCTTAGCCAAAAGGCCGAGAAGCGATAACCCCCGCTGGTTGCTTCCAGCGCCCACCTCCCGGAGCAGTTCTCCCCCTGCCGTGGCGCAGTGGTTTCAACTGCGCATAACAACGGCTGAGTCTCAGCACCTCCTCCCGAGCGCGCCTCGTCGCACCGCTCAACCTTGCCGGGGGCGGCGTTTTATTTCCTTTTCACAAACGCACGAGGCTCGGCCACACGGCAGAGCCTGCCAAAAATAGTTTTAACTCATTGGCGTCCCTCTCCACGGAAGTCTTTAGTAAAAGGCGAAAGACTTGTACGTTATGAAGAGAAACCCGAGTAAGTACGGGCCCCTCCTCCAGAGCCGCCGACGAGCCTAGTCGTCCCGGCCACTACCCTCACGGTAAGCCTCACTCTGCCTCTCGAGTCCCAAGTACCAGGCCACGCCCGTTCCCCTACCCCTCCCCAGGTCATGGCAGGCTCTATCCAATCGGGCTGCGGAGAGACGAAGGCCTGGCTTTTGGACAGAGGCTACCGAACGACTCGGGCTCTTGTAGCCTCTCGATGACGAGTGAGAGAAAGGGAGGGGAAATGTGGCCGATCGCTTCTCGGCCTTTTGGCCAAGACTGCAATGGCCTCCTCTTTCTGGTTAAAACCTTTGCCGGTTTGGGGCTTCGTTTTGTGTCACCAGCTTTTCTGGGAGGAGATTCACCTCATTCCTTGTGAATAAAATTTCAACTTTGCCGTAGCTGAAAAACTTTTGCAACAAGGAATTCATTGGTCCCGAGGACTGCCTACCTGTCCTCTGCCGGACTGCCACCTTGACCAGACCAAAGACGAGAAGGTAAGTGTGTTTTATTCACCGATTTAGCAGTTGTAGCAGGTTTTCTTGCTTCATTTGAGGTGTTTTAGTTTCTTGTATCCTTTCTACGCTGCGGTTCCTCCACCGTGTTGGCCAACCGTGCCGGGCCTACGGAGGCGCCGCAGTGTCCCCTCCCCACCTTCTGAGAGGCTCTATCCAATCGGAGAAATGAAGGCCTGGCTTTTGGACACAGGCTACCGAGCATCCGAAATACTCGGGCTCTCGATGACGAGTGGGAGAAAGGGAGGGGAAGTGCAGGGCACATTTAACAGCCATGCCGGTCCCAAATATCCCCTCGTCGTCTGCCAATCATAAAGTGCAAATCTCGCTGCCTTCTTCGAGGCTTCAGCTGGCCGCCCCCCCTCGACTGGCGCCTTTTTCGGGCCGGCGTCCGGCAGAGCGACGAACCTCTGCGTTTGGGTCAGTATTTTGGTTTTACACAAGGCAGGAGAAGGGTGCACCGCCCCCGGAGGCACTGCAATACCGGGTCGATGCGTGGAGTGGACGGAGCAAGCCCCTCGTCTCAGCTCCCGGTGCTAAAAATCCATTTAATATGTTGCCCCCTTATAGGGGACATATCAGATATTAAACTGATAAGAACAGATACTACACTTGATCTTAGCCAAAAGGCCGAGAAGCGATAACCCCCGCTGGTTGCTTCCAGCGCCCACCTCCCGGAGCAGTTCTCCCCCTGCCGTGGCGCAGTGGTTTCAACTGCGCATAACAACGGCTGAGTCTCAGCACCTCCTCCCGAGCGCGCCTCGTCGCACCGCTCAACCTTGCCGGGGGCGGCGTTTTATTTCCTTTTCACAAACGCACGAGGCTCGGCCACACGGCAGAGCCTGCCAAAAATAGTTTTAACTCATTGGCGTCCCTCTCCACGGAAGTCTTTAGTAAAAGGCGAAAGACTTGTACGTTATGAAGAGAAACCCGAGTAAGTACGGGCCCCTCCTCCAGAGCCGCCGACGAGCCTAGTCGTCCCGGCCACTACCCTCACGGTAAGCCTCACTCTGCCTCTCGAGTCCCAAGTACCAGGCCACGCCCGTTCCCCTACCCCTCCCCAGGTCATGGCAGGCTCTATCCAATCGGGCTGCGGAGAGACGAAGGCCTGGCTTTTGGACAGAGGCTACCGAACGACTCGGGCTCTTGTAGCCTCTCGATGACGAGTGAGAGAAAGGGAGGGGAAATGTGGCCGATCGCTTCTCGGCCTTTTGGCCAAGACTGCAATGGCCTCCTCTTTCTGGTTAAAACCTTTGCCGGTTTGGGGCTTCGTTTTGTGTCACCAGCTTTTCTGGGAGGAGATTCACCTCATTCCTTGTGAATAAAATTTCAACTTTGCCGTAGCTGAAAAACTTTTGCAACAAGGAATTCATTGGTCCCGAGGACTGCCTACCTGTCCTCTGCCGGACTGCCACCTTGACCAGACCAAAGACGAGAAGGTAAGTGTGTTTTATTCACCGATTTAGCAGTTGTAGCAGGTTTTCTTGCTTCATTTGAGGTGTTTTAGTTTCTTGTATCCTTTCTACGCTGCGGTTCCTCCACCGTGTTGGCCAACCGTGCCGGGCCTACGGAGGCGCCGCAGTGTCCCCTCCCCACCTTCTGAGAGGCTCTATCCAATCGGAGAAATGAAGGCCTGGCTTTTGGACACAGGCTACCGAGCATCCGAAATACTCGGGCTCTCGATGACGAGTGGGAGAAAGGGAGGGGAAGTGCAGGGCACATTTAACAGCCATGCCGGTCCCAAATATCCCCTCGTCGTCTGCCAATCATAAAGTGCAAATCTCGCTGCCTTCTTCGAGGCTTCAGCTGGCCGCCCCCCCTCGACTGGCGCCTTTTTCGGGCCGGCGTCCGGCAGAGCGACGAACCTCTGCGTTTGGGTCAGTATTTTGGTTTTACACAAGGCAGGAGAAGGGTGCACCGCCCCCGGAGGCACTGCAATACCGGGTCGATGCGTGGAGTGGACGGAGCAAGCCCCTCGTCTCAGCTCCCGGTGCTAAAAATCCATTTAATATGTTGCCCCCTTATAGGGGACATATCAGATATTAAACTGATAAGAACAGATTTTTTTTCTTTTGAGAAAAATTTTATTGACACTCAATTCAAACATGATTCATAATATGTCAATTCCAAGTTACCTTTTAAAATACAACACGTCAATAAATAGATAAATGTTCTCTGTAAAACAACATTTAAAAAAAGTGTTTAAAATGCATTACAGATAACGTCATAAATTAAAGGTATAAAATGGTTTTCAGCTTGTCCATGTCTGTGAGTGTCTGTTAAAAAGTCTTCAAAGCGGAGTGCATTTGTTAAAATAAAACTCACAAAAAATAAATGGATAATAAAAGCTCTTCTCCAAGTCCACTGTTGTGCAGGAGTGTAGTGAGTCCCTATCAAAGGGGAACTCATTCAGCTCCCCCAAACAGATTTGGACTCTCGGGATCTTGTGCAGGCGCTCAGAGGAGACCCTCACCCTGTAGCTCCTTCCCACCAACCTCACCCGGAGGGTCAGGCCGCCGCTGCCTTGAACTTTCCTTGTGTGGCTCCGGCTCCTCCGTCCGAATGGGCACAGAGGCGATTCTTCTTTGTGGCTGTGTCCTAGGCCCGCCGCCTGCAGCTCTGGCCGTTTGGACCGTTGCTGCGGCCATCCGGATCACAGCCACGGGGGGATCTGCATGTGCTTTCTTGCCAGCAAGTTTCTGGAGGTCCATATGGCGTCTTTGATGGCGGCTAGGGTGAGCCACTGTTTGGCAAATGTACGTGCTGGTATCTGATTTCCTTGGCTCACCCCGTACAGCACCAGCTGTGGTGTGAGGACCTCCCTTGCTGGCAAGTACGGGAATTGCAAGGAGCCGGCCGTTGCCCACTGTTCTACGGCAGCGCTGCACTCCCAGAGCAGATGCCTTACCGACTCAGGCGCGCCACAACCTGGTCGGGGGCAAGTTGAGTGCGCCGACATGCCCCGGGAGTGCATTACGGACCTGACTGGGAGGATCTCATGAGCCACCATCCATGACAGGTCCCGGAGTCTGTTTGGAAGAGCTGGATGGTTCACGTTGCGCCAAACTGTTGAGGGCTCGCCGAATGCAAGCCCGCGCACTGGACTCACTGGTTCCCGCTCCTGCACAACAGAAATGAGAGAGCGGTGAGTGGTTAAAACCTGCAACTCCTCCTGCTCAAGGTTAAAATGCCTTAAAAATGACTGGATAAAAGCATAGGCTGGTGGCAGGTTAAAAGACACTGGTACTTTGAGACTTGTGGGTAAGATCTTAAGTTTTCTGAGGTAGGACCCCATCCAGAACCGTGTCATTGCTGCGGTCTTGGGGTTTCTGGATGGGGCTGTGGCGGTTGCCATGTGTAGTGCTGTGTATCTGCTTCCTAGGAACAAGTGCAGGTCTGGCACTCCTTTTCCTCCTTTCTCCTTTGGCTTCTTCATCACGCTTCGTCTCAGTCTTTCCCACTTGGAGCCCCACAAAAAATAAAAGATGGCTCGTTCCAGGTCTAAGATCACTCTCCTAGGCGGGATAAAAACAGAACTGATGAGTAAAAGCAAAGGTAAAATCACTGCTTTGATGATTAAAACCTTTCCTTCTAAAGTCAGTCCTCTAAGTGTCCAGTACCGTTTCTGACTTTCCCAAACATCCCTCCCTTGGACAGTACTTACTTCTTGTTAGGCCTGATTAAACAAGGTGTTTCTTACTGCTAATCTCCTGTGAAGCACCAACCAATTAAAATCTTTCAACTGATTGTCCAACTGCTTAAACTGTGTCTCTTCCATACTTCAGAAGGAATATGAACAGTTCAGTGGGTTGAACCTGGCCATCAATTCCTCATACATTTTCTATGATTGAGTACTAAATGACTATCCCAACACTCCTTGTACTTCTTTGCCCAACTGGATTATTCCTTTATAGTAGAAGGCATAACCTCAACTTTGGGAGACCTGTTATCCCATGCTCCCCTAAGGGCCTAACAATGCATAGCAAGCCAATCTTCATTAAAGAGTGACATTTATGTTTTGGGGTGACATAGTTATTTTACAGATATTTGAAAAAAAAATCACGTTCAACTTCAACCTGACATTTGGCATGTCTTTACCTCCTCTCTCAATGGGCTGGTACATTATTTCTCTTTTAATATATCATACCCTCCCCACATGAAATTAAACAACATCCTTTGCAACTTTAAGCAAATCATTGCCGTCATGGGAAAAACACATGCCACATGAAGTAAGGCTGGCAATATATCGGCTTTTATAGCTAGGACTTTGCCACTGAATGACAGTTTTCTCAATTTCCACATGTTGAGCTTTGATAGCACTTTAGCTAATCTTACCTCCCAATTACTTTCAACATCATCCTTATTACCAAAGGATATACCCAATAATGTCATCGGCCCCGCGCACAGGGCAAGCCCATATGGCTTGTCATTCCTATCCTTCCACCTTCCCAGATATTTAATCAGTGACTTCCCTTTATTAATCCTAGACCCTGAAGCACTCGAGAACACTTCAATAACATTAATAGCTTCCTTTAAACAAAAGTCATTTTCTAAATACAATACAGTGTCGTCTGCAAACTGAGATATAACCAATGTTTCCCCACCTGGCAACGGTAGACCCCTGATTTTAGCATTTTTTCTAATTGCACATGCCAAAATTTCAATAAACACAACATACAAAGGGGCTGATGCAGGGCACCCCTGCCTGACGCCCCTGGTTTGCTTAAACAAAACTCCCATGTTGCCATTGACATTAACTCTACTTCCTACCTCTGTGTATAAAATCTTCAGCCAACTTCTAAATCTTTTACCAAACCCAAATCTTTCCAAAATCCTAAATAAAAATTTGTGATTGACCCTATCAAAAGCTTTTTCCTGATCAAGACTGAGCACAATAAGGGGAAAATTTCTATCCTCGGAATAGGCTAGTACATCTCTGTGCATTTGCAGATTCCATTGTATCTGTCTGCCTTGTACTGCACAAGTTTGATCCAGTCCTATAATGAACTCCAAGGCGGATACCAACCTGTTTGTTAGAATTTTACTAAAAATCTTATAATCTGTGCACAACATCGTTAAGGGTCTGTAGTTGGATATATCTCGAACGTCCCCTTTTTTATATAGCAGGGAAATCACCCCCTCTCTCATTGTGCTCCCCATTATCCCAGATGTGCAAATGAAAGTAAACAAATCTAACAACTGAGGCCCAATATCTTCCCAGAAAACCAAGTAAAATTCTTTTGTAAGTCCATCCACTCCTGGCACCTTCCCTTTCTTTAAAGACTGAAGCGCCTTCAAAATTTCTTCCAATTGTATGTCTTTATCCAACTCTAGTTTCAGATAGTCGGGGATTGAGCTATCTACATTATTCAACAGCAGTGAACCCTTACTATAATCTACTATTTCTGCGCTAAAAAACTTGGAATAATTACCCGAAGCAATTTCTACCAGCCCTTCCGGATCGTCAATTTCCTCCCCTCGTTCATTTAGAAGGGAGGCTATTCTCCTTCTCTTTGCCCGTACTTTAGACTGCTTGAAAAAATAGGATGAACATTTCTCATCCTTTTCCCATTTTTCATCAAGACTCCTGAATTTATAAGCCTCAGCCCTCTTATGAAAAAATAGCCTCTGCTCGTTTTGCCAGCGTTTCAATAATTCCTCATCTATGCGCTCACCAGTGTTTTGTTGTGCCATTAAATTTTCTATTGATTTTTGCAATTGATAATATTCTTTAAACTCCGCTTTTCTGGATTCTTTTGAGTACACCTGTATGTAATGTTTAATACGGACCTTTGTGCTTTCCCACCATCCAGATACATTACCATAAAACATCTTCATTTTAATGCACTCCTTGAAGAAACTCCTGAACCCTACCCTAAACTGCCGGGCTCCAAGAATACTGTTATTCAATTTCCAGTACCCTTTCCCAAAACATGTCACCTTCAGGTTTAATACAACAGAGAGCATGTTGTGATCTGAGTAGAAAACAGGTGACACTTGTGCCTCAAACACCTGAAAATCTAACGGACAAAAAATATAATCTATTCTACTCCGTGCCCCTCTACTGTTTCCCCATGTGAAACCAGGGTCATCAGAGTTAAAACTCCTAAAACTATCAACTAAACTGTACTTTTTTACCAAACTATGGAAGTTAACTCCCATGTTTTTGCCCTCACTAGGAGAGTTGAAATCACCTCCAACGATTACATGACGATTGGTCATGAAAACGGTGTCTAACTTAAGAAATAGCTCATTTCGTTCTTTTGGTGCAGCATGGGCATATATATTTACCACTCTTAAACTCTTACCCTTCCAGTCAACATCTGTGACCAAAACCCTCCCCTGTATCACAGAAAAACTCCCGACTATTTTAACTTCCACATTCCCACTTAACGTCCCCACCCCAGATGAGTGAACACCCCCAATGCTCCATCTAGAGTCCCCTTTAACCCACTCTTTTGTGAACCCCTTCACATCCTCCACAGTCTTTAGGTGGACCTCTTGCAAGAGGCACAAAGAAAAATCCACTGAACTTAAATGAGAAAAAACTACTGCTCTCTTTGATGCATTTCTCAACCCCCTCACATTTATAGTTAATATATGAAATAAAGACAGACTATGCAAAAAAAAAGAAAAATGGAGGAAGTGACAGAAAAAAAGGAGCCCAAAACAGTATGCTCACTCACGTTGCTCTTTCCACCAATCATGGCAGAAAGTCCTCCTCATCTGGCTCCTTCAGTGGGAAAGAGCACTCTGAACTGGAAGGGCTATCTTCTGAGAGTACGGGGCAGCTTCTCGGGGCAGGAGGAGCATCCGAGGAGAATACAGCTATGCAGGGAGGCTCTCCTGGGACACCGCTAGCTGGAACCTTACTACTGGACGATGCAGTCATGCCTTTCTGGGTTAACGCCTCCCCAGCTTCCTCACTCTCCAGGCAATCGTCCACAGCTGCCGCAGCGCTGCCCCCTCCTTTGCCGCATTGTCAGTGATCTCATGCACCTGTCCAGTCTCCTTTCCCTCCTGCATTTCTTCCCAAACCTCAGAAACAAGTACCCCAAACCTGTTCGCCTCAACGAGCAGAGGAGAGGATGGTGGTGAAAGCAACAAGCTCGTCTTTGCCCTCTTTCTCTTACTTTTTCCTCCTTTCTTCCCCGCGACCCACTCAATAACAGAAGAAGCCTCCTCCAAACTCTCAGCTTCCCCCCCCTGCTTCCCCCAGGCGTCCTCGCTCTCTGCCTGGACTGACACCACCTCCGGTGCATCTGCCCCCTTTGTCTCCACCACTCCTCCCGTGAGCTCGGCAATTACGTCCTCAATTGCTCTTAAGGATGTGGAGCGTGGGTCGTCACATGCGGGTCCATCCCTGTGTTGCGCACCTGGGGCCACCGACTCCCGTCTGGCAGCACGTGCATACGAAGACCCCACTTCTGGGCAATGCCCAAATAAATGTCCTTCCAGCCCACATAAACTACATTTTTTTGGCTGATCACAATTTCTCATGGTGTGTCCCAAACTATCACAGTTTCTGCACCGCACCTGTCTGCAAGACCTTGCCAGGTGTCCATATGAAGCACATTGCCTGCAGTACAGCGGCTGACCCCCATAGACTAGGAAACCTCTATGGGAGCCAATGGTGAAGGTAGCGGGGGGATGGCAAAAACCATCATAACCATTCGGGTCTTCCTTCAGCATGACCCGGAATTGCCGTTTTCCGGTCCATATCCCCAGCACATCCTTAATGTCTCCCATACTTGTTAACACAGTCACGTACCTGGCAAGAAAATACCTGGTTGCTTCCTCTGACACCCAAGGGTTGTAAATGTGCACAGTCACAATGCGCTCACCAGTACGACACAGGCTGAGCACCCTGAAGTTTTTCAGCAATCCGTCTGCCAATCGAAGTGCTAATCCTTTCACCTCCTCCATCTTGGTAACGGTGTAAAACGTGACGTCGTAATACTTGTCCGTGGCGTTTTTCTGCAGACACAGAAGGTCGTCAATCTTGAGGCACAGAGCTCCAAACAGAATGGCTTGTCCAAAAATCTTTCTCTCCATTAACTCGTCGGTACTGTTCCACACAAACCTAAGCGTATTTTTCAGCACGGCATGCACCTGCTGTGAGTTAGCTGACGATGTCATTGTAGACTGTCAACAGATCCTCCTCTTACTCAATCTTAGCCAAAAGGCCGAGAAGCGATAACCCCCGCTGGTTGCTTCCAGCGCCCACCTCCCGGAGCAGTTCTCCCCCTGCCGTGGCGCAGTGGTTTCAACTGCGCATAACAACGGCTGAGTCTCAGCACCTCCTCCCGAGCGCGCCTCGTCGCACCGCTCAACCTTGCCGGGGGCGGCGTTTTATTTCCTTTTCACAAACGCACGAGGCTCGGCCACACGGCAGAGCCTGCCAAAAATAGTTTTAACTCATTGGCGTCCCTCTCCACGGAAGTCTTTAGTAAAAGGCGAAAGACTTGTACGTTATGAAGAGAAACCCGAGTAAGTACGGGCCCCTCCTCCAGAGCCGCCGACGAGCCTAGTCGTCCCGGCCACTACCCTCACGGTAAGCCTCACTCTGCCTCTCGAGTCCCAAGTACCAGGCCACGCCCGTTCCCCTACCCCTCCCCAGGTCATGGCAGGCTCTATCCAATCGGGCTGCGGAGAGACGAAGGCCTGGCTTTTGGACAGAGGCTACCGAACGACTCGGGCTCTTGTAGCCTCTCGATGACGAGTGAGAGAAAGGGAGGGGAAATGTGGCCGATCGCTTCTCGGCCTTTTGGCCAAGACTGCAATGGCCTCCTCTTTCTGGTTAAAACCTTTGCCGGTTTGGGGCTTCGTTTTGTGTCACCAGCTTTTCTGGGAGGAGATTCACCTCATTCCTTGTGAATAAAATTTCAACTTTGCCGTAGCTGAAAAACTTTTGCAACAAGGAATTCATTGGTCCCGAGGACTGCCTACCTGTCCTCTGCCGGACTGCCACCTTGACCAGACCAAAGACGAGAAGGTAAGTGTGTTTTATTCACCGATTTAGCAGTTGTAGCAGGTTTTCTTGCTTCATTTGAGGTGTTTTAGTTTCTTGTATCCTTTCTACGCTGCGGTTCCTCCACCGTGTTGGCCAACCGTGCCGGGCCTACGGAGGCGCCGCAGTGTCCCCTCCCCACCTTCTGAGAGGCTCTATCCAATCGGAGAAATGAAGGCCTGGCTTTTGGACACAGGCTACCGAGCATCCGAAATACTCGGGCTCTCGATGACGAGTGGGAGAAAGGGAGGGGAAGTGCAGGGCACATTTAACAGCCATGCCGGTCCCAAATATCCCCTCGTCGTCTGCCAATCATAAAGTGCAAATCTCGCTGCCTTCTTCGAGGCTTCAGCTGGCCGCCCCCCCTCGACTGGCGCCTTTTTCGGGCCGGCGTCCGGCAGAGCGACGAACCTCTGCGTTTGGGTCAGTATTTTGGTTTTACACAAGGCAGGAGAAGGGTGCACCGCCCCCGGAGGCACTGCAATACCGGGTCGATGCGTGGAGTGGACGGAGCAAGCCCCTCGTCTCAGCTCCCGGTGCTAAAAATCCATTTAATATGTTGCCCCCTTATAGGGGACATATCAGATATTAAACTGATAAGAACAGATACTACACTTGATCTTAGCCAAAAGGCCGAGAAGCGATAACCCCCGCTGGTTGCTTCCAGCGCCCACCTCCCGGAGCAGTTCTCCCCCTGCCGTGGCGCAGTGGTTTCAACTGCGCATAACAACGGCTGAGTCTCAGCACCTCCTCCCGAGCGCGCCTCGTCGCACCGCTCAACCTTGCCGGGGGCGGCGTTTTATTTCCTTTTCACAAACGCACGAGGCTCGGCCACACGGCAGAGCCTGCCAAAAATAGTTTTAACTCATTGGCGTCCCTCTCCACGGAAGTCTTTAGTAAAAGGCGAAAGACTTGTACGTTATGAAGAGAAACCCGAGTAAGTACGGGCCCCTCCTCCAGAGCCGCCGACGAGCCTAGTCGTCCCGGCCACTACCCTCACGGTAAGCCTCACTCTGCCTCTCGAGTCCCAAGTACCAGGCCACGCCCGTTCCCCTACCCCTCCCCAGGTCATGGCAGGCTCTATCCAATCGGGCTGCGGAGAGACGAAGGCCTGGCTTTTGGACAGAGGCTACCGAACGACTCGGGCTCTTGTAGCCTCTCGATGACGAGTGAGAGAAAGGGAGGGGAAATGTGGCCGATCGCTTCTCGGCCTTTTGGCCAAGACTGCAATGGCCTCCTCTTTCTGGTTAAAACCTTTGCCGGTTTGGGGCTTCGTTTTGTGTCACCAGCTTTTCTGGGAGGAGATTCACCTCATTCCTTGTGAATAAAATTTCAACTTTGCCGTAGCTGAAAAACTTTTGCAACAAGGAATTCATTGGTCCCGAGGACTGCCTACCTGTCCTCTGCCGGACTGCCACCTTGACCAGACCAAAGACGAGAAGGTAAGTGTGTTTTATTCACCGATTTAGCAGTTGTAGCAGGTTTTCTTGCTTCATTTGAGGTGTTTTAGTTTCTTGTATCCTTTCTACGCTGCGGTTCCTCCACCGTGTTGGCCAACCGTGCCGGGCCTACGGAGGCGCCGCAGTGTCCCCTCCCCACCTTCTGAGAGGCTCTATCCAATCGGAGAAATGAAGGCCTGGCTTTTGGACACAGGCTACCGAGCATCCGAAATACTCGGGCTCTCGATGACGAGTGGGAGAAAGGGAGGGGAAGTGCAGGGCACATTTAACAGCCATGCCGGTCCCAAATATCCCCTCGTCGTCTGCCAATCATAAAGTGCAAATCTCGCTGCCTTCTTCGAGGCTTCAGCTGGCCGCCCCCCCTCGACTGGCGCCTTTTTCGGGCCGGCGTCCGGCAGAGCGACGAACCTCTGCGTTTGGGTCAGTATTTTGGTTTTACACAAGGCAGGAGAAGGGTGCACCGCCCCCGGAGGCACTGCAATACCGGGTCGATGCGTGGAGTGGACGGAGCAAGCCCCTCGTCTCAGCTCCCGGTGCTAAAAATCCATTTAATATGTTGCCCCCTTATAGGGGACATATCAGATATTAAACTGATAAGAACAGATACTACACTTGATCTTAGCCAAAAGGCCGAGAAGCGATAACCCCCGCTGGTTGCTTCCAGCGCCCACCTCCCGGAGCAGTTCTCCCCCTGCCGTGGCGCAGTGGTTTCAACTGCGCATAACAACGGCTGAGTCTCAGCACCTCCTCCCGAGCGCGCCTCGTCGCACCGCTCAACCTTGCCGGGGGCGGCGTTTTATTTCCTTTTCACAAACGCACGAGGCTCGGCCACACGGCAGAGCCTGCCAAAAATAGTTTTAACTCATTGGCGTCCCTCTCCACGGAAGTCTTTAGTAAAAGGCGAAAGACTTGTACGTTATGAAGAGAAACCCGAGTAAGTACGGGCCCCTCCTCCAGAGCCGCCGACGAGCCTAGTCGTCCCGGCCACTACCCTCACGGTAAGCCTCACTCTGCCTCTCGAGTCCCAAGTACCAGGCCACGCCCGTTCCCCTACCCCTCCCCAGGTCATGGCAGGCTCTATCCAATCGGGCTGCGGAGAGACGAAGGCCTGGCTTTTGGACAGAGGCTACCGAACGACTCGGGCTCTTGTAGCCTCTCGATGACGAGTGAGAGAAAGGGAGGGGAAATGTGGCCGATCGCTTCTCGGCCTTTTGGCCAAGACTGCAATGGCCTCCTCTTTCTGGTTAAAACCTTTGCCGGTTTGGGGCTTCGTTTTGTGTCACCAGCTTTTCTGGGAGGAGATTCACCTCATTCCTTGTGAATAAAATTTCAACTTTGCCGTAGCTGAAAAACTTTTGCAACAAGGAATTCATTGGTCCCGAGGACTGCCTACCTGTCCTCTGCCGGACTGCCACCTTGACCAGACCAAAGACGAGAAGGTAAGTGTGTTTTATTCACCGATTTAGCAGTTGTAGCAGGTTTTCTTGCTTCATTTGAGGTGTTTTAGTTTCTTGTATCCTTTCTACGCTGCGGTTCCTCCACCGTGTTGGCCAACCGTGCCGGGCCTACGGAGGCGCCGCAGTGTCCCCTCCCCACCTTCTGAGAGGCTCTATCCAATCGGAGAAATGAAGGCCTGGCTTTTGGACACAGGCTACCGAGCATCCGAAATACTCGGGCTCTCGATGACGAGTGGGAGAAAGGGAGGGGAAGTGCAGGGCACATTTAACAGCCATGCCGGTCCCAAATATCCCCTCGTCGTCTGCCAATCATAAAGTGCAAATCTCGCTGCCTTCTTCGAGGCTTCAGCTGGCCGCCCCCCCTCGACTGGCGCCTTTTTCGGGCCGGCGTCCGGCAGAGCGACGAACCTCTGCGTTTGGGTCAGTATTTTGGTTTTACACAAGGCAGGAGAAGGGTGCACCGCCCCCGGAGGCACTGCAATACCGGGTCGATGCGTGGAGTGGACGGAGCAAGCCCCTCGTCTCAGCTCCCGGTGCTAAAAATCCATTTAATATGTTGCCCCCTTATAGGGGACATATCAGATATTAAACTGATAAGAACAGATTTTTTTCTTTTGAGAAAAATTTTATTGACACTCAATTCAAACATGATTCATAATATGTCAATTCCAAGTTACCTTTTAAAATACAACATGTCAATAAATAGATAAATGTTCTCTGTAAAACAACATTTAAAAAAAGTGTTTAAAATGCATTACAGATAACGTCATAAATTAAAGGTATAAAATGGTTTTCAGCTTGTCCATGTCTGTGAGTGTCTGTTAAAAGTCTTCAAAGCGGAGTGCATTTGTTAAAATAAAACTCACAAAAAATAAATGGATAATAAAAGCTCTTCTCCAAGTCCACTGTTGTGCAGGAGTGTAGTGAGTCCCTATCAAAGGGGAACTCATTCAGCTCCCCCAAACAGATTTGGACTCTCGGGATCTTGTGCAGGCGCTCAGAGGAGACCCTCACCCTGTAGCTCCTTCCCACCAACCTCACCCGGAGGGTCAGGCCGCCGCTGCCTTGAACTTTCCTTGTGTGGCTCCGGCTCCTCCGTCCGAATGGGCACAGAGGCGATTCTTCTTTGTGGCTGTGTCCTAGGCCCGCCGCCTGCAGCTCTGGCCGTTTGGCCGTTGCTGCGGCCATCCGGATCACAGCCACGGGGGGGATCTGCATGTGCTTTCTTGCCAGCAAGTTTCTGGAGGTCCATATGGCGTCTTTGATGGCGGCTAGGGTGAGCCACTGTTTGGCAAATGTACGTGCTGGTATCTGATTTCCTTGGCTCACCCCGTACAGCACCAGCTGTGGTGTGAGGACCTCCCTTGCTGGCAAGTACGGGAATTGCAAGGAGCCGGCCGTTGCCCACTGTTCTACGGCAGCGCTGCACTCCCAGAGCAGATGCCTTACCGACTCAGGCGCGCCACAACCTGGTCGGGGGCAAGTTGAGTGCGCCGACATGCCCCGGGAGTGCATTACGGACCTGACTGGGAGGATCTCATGAGCCACCATCCATGACAGGTCCCGGAGTCTGTTTGGAAGAGCTGGATGGTTCACGTTGCGCCAAACTGTTGAGGGCTCGCCGAATGCAAGCCCGCGCACTGGACTCACTGGTTCCCGCTCCTGCACAACAGAAATGAGAGAGCGGTGAGTGGTTAAAACCTGCAACTCCTCCTGCTCAAGGTTAAAATGCCTTAAAAATGACTGGATAAAAGCATAGGCTGGTGGCAGGTTAAAAGACACTGGTACTTTGAGACTTGTGGGTAAGATCTTAAGTTTTCTGAGGTAGGACCCCATCCAGAACCGTGTCATTGCTGCGGTCTTGGGGTTTCTGGATGGGGCTGTGGCGGTTGCGATGTGTAGTGCTGTGTATCTGCTTCCTAGGAACAAGTGCAGGTCTGGCACTCCTTTTCCTCCTTTCTCCTTTGGCTTCTTCATCACGCTTCGTCTCAGTCTTTCCCACTTGGAGCCCCACAAAAAATAAAAGATGGCTCGTTCCAGGTCTAAGATCACTCTCCTAGGCGGGATAAAAACAGAACTGATGAGTAAAAGCAAAGGTAAAATCACTGCTTTGATGATTAAAACCTTTCCTTCTAAAGTCAGTCCTCTAAGTGTCCAGTACCCTAGTCTCTGCCTGACTTTCCCTACTATGTCTGCCCAATTGTTTTCCCCTCCCCCTCCCTATCAAACCTGATCCCAAGTATTTTTTGGTCAGTCTGGGTCACAGTCAGGGGGAGTCCTGTCGTCTCAGTCGCTGTCCACGGTCCATAAAAATGGGCTTGGGTCTTGCTTCTGTTCAGCTTTGACCCAGAGGCCTGTCCGAACCAGTCAGTCAAGTCCAGCGTCCTGTTGACAGATAAAAGGTCAGTGCATAAAATGTTGATGTCGTCCATATATAAAATACATTTTGTCTCGAGTCCCCCGCTCCCTGGGACTCCTACCCCATGGATTCGTTGGTCCCTTCTCAAGGTCTGTGCCAGTGGTTCTATACAGATAACGTAGAGGAGGGCAGATAACGGACAACCCTGACGGACACCGCAGTTTATATCCACTGCTCTTGTCAGATGCCCGTTAACAATGAATTTGCTGTTGATCTCCCGGTACAGCAGTCCCACCCAGGCTATAAACCTTCTCGGGAACCCCATTTTTTGCAGTACCTGGAAAAGGTACTGGTGCGAGACCCGATCAAAGGCTTTCTCAAAATCTAAATTCAGGACTACTAGCCGAATGTTTCTGTCTCTCGCGTAACAGATGGTATCTCGGATCAGTACGAGGCTGTCGGTGATCTTCCTCCCCGGGACGGCACAGGCTTGATCCGGGTGAATCAGATCTTCTAAAAACAAGGACATGCGTGAGGCTAAAGTTTACTAAAAAGTTTACAGTCAAAATTTAAGAGTGTGATAGGTCTCCAATTTTTCAAGTCCGTCTTGTCTTTGTCTTTGTGAAGGAGAGTCACTATCCCTGCTCTAAAGCTGTCAGGAAGTCGGTCCATTTGTTCAAAATCCATAAAAACAGCAAGCAAGTCTGGTGCTAAAATGTCCCAAAATGTCAGATAAAATTCCAAGGGAAGCCCGTCTTCTCCCGGCGACTTCCCTGTCTTAAAAGATTTGATGCATTTGTTTAATTCCGGTATCGTAAAATCTTGGGTTAAAAGCACGTTGTCGTTTGTTGCTTGGTCAATGGATTTTAAAACTTCGGTCATGGTGTCCCCGTTAACAGTTTTGTATGCGTACAGTTCACGGTAAAAATGTTCGACAGTTTCTTTGATTTCCTCTGTTGTGTCAGCTGTGCACCCGTTTTCTTTTTTAAGTCTCAACATGGCCCCCCCTTTATTTACGATTTTCTTAAAAAAATATCTTGTGCACTTCTCTCCTTCCTCTATTTCCCTTTCCTTGCTTCTTAAAATCACACCTTTGCTATTAATTTCTGCTAAAACCGACATCTCTGTTTTAATTTGTTTTATCTCTTCATTAAAATCCATTCCATGTTGGATTAGTTTAAAATACCTCTGAAGCCGTTTCTGCAGTCCCAACATGCGTCTGTTGTCCCTCTTTTTCTTTCTTTTCCCTGCCTGTCTGTAAAACGTCTTTGTCTTTCCCTTCACCATTTCCCACCACTGTGCACGTGTATCGTAAAAGTCTTGAAGGGTCTGCCACTCTCGGTATTGCTCCCTGTACAGCCTAACTAGCTCCCTGTCTTCTAACAGGGAGCAATTGAGCTTCCACAGACCACTTCCTGCCGTCACACCGGAAGAGAGTGAAAGGGTGCAGGAAAGAATTGCGTGATCAGAAAAGAAAACAGGTTCCAATCTAGCATCGGTTGGTGGGCAATCACGTGATAAAATGTAGTCTATGCGAGAGGCTCGGGTGCCATCACTACTGAACCAGGTGAAGCCCTCCTCTCTGGGATGCATGGTTTTAAAACAGTCCACAAGTCTAAAATCACTGCATATGCTTTGAAGTAAAACTGAAGTCTTGTCCACTTTAAAATCGTCCCCTATTCTTCTCCTGTCGTTCCTGCTTAAAATACAATTAAAATCCCCCCCTACAACTAAAGGTGCCCTGCCTAGCATGTGGGGCTGCAGGTCTTCTAAAAGGTCATACCTGTCGTTCTTGTCATTAAAGCCATAAATATTTAAGACGTTAAAATCCTTCCCCATAAAAGTCAAGTGTGTTAAAAGTGCCCGACCATCTCTCACCACAGTGCTGCCCTTCACCAAGACTAGAGGGTTTTTTATTAAAATGGCCACTCCATCATTTTTGTTTTCATTTGAGCCGCTCCATATCGACGTTTGTGGCCATAACTCCTCCCATTCTCTGTAGTGTTTTAAAAATGGTAGGCCGCATTCCTGTATTAAAAACACGTCAGACTTAAAAGAGTTAAGAAAGGATAAAACAATCTGGGCTCTAACTCTCGACTTCACACTCCTCACATTGATAGTTGAGAAGGTGAGTGTCATGAGTATGGTTAAAATTTGCAGGTATGACATCTTAAAAGACTAAAAAAAAAAGGGGGATTTCAAATGTTTAAAAACAGCAGTTAGTGGATTTCTTGTGAATGGAGCTCTTCCTTCATTCTCATGGGTGAGAGATGACGGGGTTGAGCTCCATTTCCCTTTCGGACTCTAGGAGTTGGCCTCTGACGCAGGGTGCATTGAGCTTTGAGTCCTTAGGGGTTGATTGCAGAGCTATAGTTAAAAAAGAGACTTCATTAGGCGAATTGGAGGGGAAGACTCTGGGCTCCTCCACAGATGAACTGTCTGAGTAGCTCTCAGCTCTTCCCCTCTTTTCCGAGGCTCCAGGAGACTCAGAAGACAATTCTGAAATTAGTCTCTTGGCCGGCTGGGCATTGGGGAGGGGGACATCCTCGCTATCACTCTGTGACTGGCCAAATTTTTGTTCTGAGCCAGTCACTGAGCTAGCTCCGCCTTCTGCCTGCACTGCCACTGCTTCTTCCCTGTTCTCCACTTGTGGGGCAGCTGCAGGCCCCTCCCCTTCTCCCGCCTCTACTGGTCCTTCTCCTCCAATCACAGGATTTGGCGGGAGATTTGAATTCTCCAGCCCAGCCTCTTCAATTAGCTCTCTAACTGCTTCGTCTTGTCCGCCATTTTGTGCCTTTGCTGCCTTTAATTTGTTGGCAAACGACTTAGGGCAATCTCTGAAGAGGTGGTTTGTTTCTCCACAAAGATTGCACTTTCTGCCATTGGTGCATTCCTCGAAAGTATGCCCAATTTCTCTACATTTACCACAAATGATCTGCTGGCACGCTTCTGCCAGGTGCCCATTCTCACCACACTTGCGGCAGAGTTTGGGCTGGCCCTGGTAATGAATGTAGCCCCTGTTGTTTCCCAGAACTATCATGGATGGCAGATGTTTCAGGCCCTGGAAGCCTTGAGGGTCTTGCCATTGTTGGATGGGGACCCTCCAAGCGCAATTCCAGATGCCATCCTCATCTCTCACTTTGGTAGCCTGGCCTTTAACAGTGCAAAATCTGCCCAGCCACAAACAAATGTCATCTGCATTCACAGTCTCATTGAACATTCTGACAATTACCGTTTTAGCGGCATTATCAGTCAGTTTCTCAACATTAAATGCAGTAAACTGGGGTTTTTCATTTTCGAAGCGTGTCCAGAAATCTCTGAACACGGCAGCAGAGACAAAACTCACATCGAAACCTTTTCCAAATGGCAGAGTCAAAATACAATTTATATCCTGCGGGGAGAATTTCAAAATGTTCTGGATCATTTTCCTTGAGAAGTCAAGCCTTGACATAACAAGGGTTTTCCCATCTTTTTCTTTGAATGTAAATCTGACACTGTGGTGCCTCCTCATGCCGGCATGGTTGGCCGCCATGGTGGAGGCACCACAACGTAAAAGTGGTAAAAGAAGCTAAAACACCTAAAAAGTCTAAAACCAAGTCAACTAAAATAAGGTAAAAGAATGCTCTAAAAAGAGCAATAAAATCTACTAAAAATGTTAAAAGGTGAATAAAACACACTTACCTTGTCTTGTTTGGCCTGGTCGAGATGTTATTCCGGCAGAGTACAGGTAAGCAGTCCTCTGAACCAATGAATTCCTTTGTGTGAAACAATTTCAACTACAACAAAGTTGAAATTTTATTCACAAGGAATAATGTGAGTATCCTCCCAAAAACCTGGTAACACTTCGCCACAAACAGGCAAAAGTTTTATCCAGACACAGGAGGCGATCGCAGTCTTAGCCAAAAGGCCGAGAAGCGATAACCCCCGCTGGTTGCTTCCAGCGCCCACCTCCCGGAGCAGTTCTCCCCCTGCCGTGGCGCAGTGGTTTCAACTGCGCATAACAACGGCTGAGTCTCAGCACCTCCTCCCGAGCGCGCCTCGTCGCACCGCTCAACCTTGCCGGGGGCGGCGTTTTATTTCCTTTTCACAAACGCACGAGGCTCGGCCACACGGCAGAGCCTGCCAAAAATAGTTTTAACTCATTGGCGTCCCTCTCCACGGAAGTCTTTAGTAAAAGGCGAAAGACTTGTACGTTATGAAGAGAAACCCGAGTAAGTACGGGCCCCTCCTCCAGAGCCGCCGACGAGCCTAGTCGTCCCGGCCACTACCCTCACGGTAAGCCTCACTCTGCCTCTCGAGTCCCAAGTACCAGGCCACGCCCGTTCCCCTACCCCTCCCCAGGTCATGGCAGGCTCTATCCAATCGGGCTGCGGAGAGACGAAGGCCTGGCTTTTGGACAGAGGCTACCGAACGACTCGGGCTCTTGTAGCCTCTCGATGACGAGTGAGAGAAAGGGAGGGGAAATGTGGCCGATCGCTTCTCGGCCTTTTGGCCAAGACTGCAATGGCCTCCTCTTTCTGGTTAAAACCTTTGCCGGTTTGGGGCTTCGTTTTGTGTCACCAGCTTTTCTGGGAGGAGATTCACCTCATTCCTTGTGAATAAAATTTCAACTTTGCCGTAGCTGAAAAACTTTTGCAACAAGGAATTCATTGGTCCCGAGGACTGCCTACCTGTCCTCTGCCGGACTGCCACCTTGACCAGACCAAAGACGAGAAGGTAAGTGTGTTTTATTCACCGATTTAGCAGTTGTAGCAGGTTTTCTTGCTTCATTTGAGGTGTTTTAGTTTCTTGTATCCTTTCTACGCTGCGGTTCCTCCACCGTGTTGGCCAACCGTGCCGGGCCTACGGAGGCGCCGCAGTGTCCCCTCCCCACCTTCTGAGAGGCTCTATCCAATCGGAGAAATGAAGGCCTGGCTTTTGGACACAGGCTACCGAGCATCCGAAATACTCGGGCTCTCGATGACGAGTGGGAGAAAGGGAGGGGAAGTGCAGGGCACATTTAACAGCCATGCCGGTCCCAAATATCCCCTCGTCGTCTGCCAATCATAAAGTGCAAATCTCGCTGCCTTCTTCGAGGCTTCAGCTGGCCGCCCCCCCTCGACTGGCGCCTTTTTCGGGCCGGCGTCCGGCAGAGCGACGAACCTCTGCGTTTGGGTCAGTATTTTGGTTTTACACAAGGCAGGAGAAGGGTGCACCGCCCCCGGAGGCACTGCAATACCGGGTCGATGCGTGGAGTGGACGGAGCAAGCCCCTCGTCTCAGCTCCCGGTGCTAAAAATCCATTTAATATGTTGCCCCCTTATAGGGGACATATCAGATATTAAACTGATAAGAACAGATTTTTTTTTTTTTTTTTTGGAAAATATAATTTATTTGTGACATAAACATTCAATACACACATTTCAGTACTTGCATCCCACCTATATTAATCCCACATCCAACACAAAACAACAATCCTCCCCCTCGGCATCTCTATACACAGTGTCCCTTTGTTACCTTAATTAGTAAAAAAAAGAAAAACGACATCAACAAAACACAAGGTATACATCAATAACTCATGGAACCCAGTTCTCGAGCCCTCTCTTTTTTTCTTTTTTTCCATTACGATGCATGGCATGTATGCATGAAGAGACCATAACAAAACCACTCCCATAACCATCATAATAAATCCACAACACCTTCTGTTGACCTCTATGAATTACCATAAATCATTTTCCATCTGTCTTTGATCGAGTCAATACCCCATTTTCTGATCTCTAATTGGTATCGCCTCTCTATTGAGTCTTCAATGCTCTTTATAGTTCCCAACACTGACCACTTGCTTCCTCCATTTAGCCCATCACATCTTACCTCCCACAACTTGTACTTTACTATAGATACGAGAAGCACTACTTTATGCAGTTTCTCCCTCTCCATATTAAATTCCATGTAAAGAACCCCTTCCCATGTCATATCCCTCAAAGAACAAACTTTTTACCCAACCCCTCCCAAATTTGTTGTGCGAAAAAACACTCAAATAATGCATGTTCCACCGTTTCTTTTCCCAAACATCCCTCTCTTGGACAGTACTTACTTCTTGTTAGGCCGTGATTAAACAAGGTGTTTCTTACTGCTAATCTCCTGTGAAGCACCAACCAATTAAAATCTTTCAACTGATTGTCCAACTGCTTAAACTGTGTTCTCTTCCATACTTCAGAAGGAATATGAACAGTTTCTCTTGGGTTGAACCTGGCCATCAATTCCTCATACAGTTTTCTATGATTGAGTACTAAATGACTATCCCAACACTCCTTGTACTTCTTTGCCCAACTGATTATTCCTTTATAGTACAAAGGCATAACCTCAGCTTTGGGAGACCTGTTATCCCATGCTACCCCTAAGGGCCTCAAATGCATAGCAAGCCAAAATTTCATTAAAGAGTGACATTTATGTTTTGGAGGTGACATAGTTATTTTACAGATATTTGAAAAAAAAATCACGTTCAACTTCAACCTGACATTTGGCATGTCTTTACCTCCTCTCTCAATGGCTGGTACATTATTTCTCTTTTAATATATTCATACCCTCCCCACATGAAATTAAACAACATCCTTTGCAACTTTAAGCAAATCATTGCCGTCATGGGAAAAACACATGCCACATGAAGTAAGGCTGGCAATATATCGGCTTTTATAGCTAGGACTTTGCCACTGAATGACAGTTTTCTCAATTTCCACATGTTGAGCTTTGATAGCACTTTAGCTAATCTTACCTCCCAATTACTTTCAACATCATCCTTATTACCAAAGGATATACCCAATAATGTCATCGGCCCCGCGCACAGGGCAAGCCCATATGGCTTGTCATTCCTATCCTTCCACCTTCCCAGATATTTAATCAGTGACTTCCCTTTATTAATCCTAGACCCTGAAGCACTCGAGAACACTTCAATAACATTAATAGCTTCCTTTAAACAAAAGTCATTTTCTAAATACAATACAGTGTCGTCTGCAAACTGAGATATAACCAATGTTTCCCCACCTGGCAACGGTAGACCCCTGATTTTAGCATTTTTTCTAATTGCACATGCCAAAATTTCAATAAACACAACATACAAAGGGGCTGATGCAGGGCACCCCTGCCTGACGCCCCTGGTTTGCTTAAACAAAACTCCCATGTTGCCATTGACATTAACTCTACTTCCTACCTCTGTGTATAAAATCTTCAGCCAACTTCTAAATCTTTTACCAAACCCAAATCTTTCCAAAATCCTAAATAAAAATTTGTGATTGACCCTATCAAAAGCTTTTTCCTGATCAAGACTGAGCACAATAAGGGGAAAATTTCTATCCTCGGAATAGGCTAGTACATCTCTGTGCATTTGCAGATTCCATTGTATCTGTCTGCCTTGTACTGCACAAGTTTGATCCAGTCCTATAATGAACTCCAAGGCGGATACCAACCTGTTTGTTAGAATTTTACTAAAAATCTTATAATCTGTGCACAACATCGTTAAGGGTCTGTAGTTGGATATATCTCGAACGTCCCCTTTTTTATATAGCAGGGAAATCACCCCCTCTCTCATTGTGCTCCCCATTATCCCAGATGTGCAAATGAAAGTAAACAAATCTAACAACTGAGGCCCAATATCTTCCCAGAAAACCAAGTAAAATTCTTTTGTAAGTCCATCCACTCCTGGCACCTTCCCTTTCTTTAAAGACTGAAGCGCCTTCAAAATTTCTTCCAATTGTATGTCTTTATCCAACTCTAGTTTCAGATAGTCGGGGATTGAGCTATCTACATTATTCAACAGCAGTGAACCCTTACTATAATCTACTATTTCTGCGCTAAAAAACTTGGAATAATTACCCGAAGCAATTTCTACCAGCCCTTCCGGATCGTCAATTTCCTCCCCTCGTTCATTTAGAAGGGAGGCTATTCTCCTTCTCTTTGCCCGTACTTTAGACTGCTTGAAAAAATAGGATGAACATTTCTCATCCTTTTCCCATTTTTCATCAAGACTCCTGAATTTATAAGCCTCAGCCCTCTTATGAAAAAATAGCCTCTGCTCGTTTTGCCAGCGTTTCAATAATTCCTCATCTATGCGCTCACCAGTGTTTTGTTGTGCCATTAAATTTTCTATTGATTTTTGCAATTGATAATATTCTTTAAACTCCGCTTTTCTGGATTCTTTTGAGTACACCTGTATGTAATGTTTAATACGGACCTTTGTGCTTTCCCACCATCCAGATACATTACCATAAAACATCTTCATTTTAATGCACTCCTTGAAGAAACTCCTGAACCCTACCCTAAACTGCCGGGCTCCAAGAATACTGTTATTCAATTTCCAGTACCCTTTCCCAAAACATGTCACCTTCAGGTTTAATACAACAGAGAGCATGTTGTGATCTGAGTAGAAAACAGGTGACACTTGTGCCTCAAACACCTGAAAATCTAACGGACAAAAAATATAATCTATTCTACTCCGTGCCCCTCTACTGTTTCCCCATGTGAAACCAGGGTCATCAGAGTTAAAACTCCTAAAACTATCAACTAAACTGTACTTTTTTACCAAACTATGGAAGTTAACTCCCATGTTTTTGCCCTCACTAGGAGAGTTGAAATCACCTCCAACGATTACATGACGATTGGTCATGAAAACGGTGTCTAACTTAAGAAATAGCTCATTTCGTTCTTTTGGTGCAGCATGGGCATATATATTTACCACTCTTAAACTCTTACCCTTCCAGTCAACATCTGTGACCAAAACCCTCCCCTGTATCACAGAAAAACTCCCGACTATTTTAACTTCCACATTCCCACTTAACGTCCCCACCCCAGATGAGTGAACACCCCCAATGCTCCATCTAGAGTCCCCTTTAACCCACTCTTTTGTGAACCCCTTCACATCCTCCACAGTCTTTAGGTGGACCTCTTGCAAGAGGCACAAAGAAAAATCCACTGAACTTAAATGAGAAAAAACTACTGCTCTCTTTGATGCATTTCTCAACCCCCTCACATTTATAGTTAATATATGAAATAAAGACAGACTATGCAAAAAAAAGAAAAATGGAGGAAGTGACAGAAAAAAAGGAGCCCAAAACAGTATGCTCACTCACGTTGCTCTTTCCACCAATCATGGCAGAAAGTCCTCCTCATCTGGCTCCTTCAGTGGGAAAGAGCACTCTGAACTGGAAGGGCTATCTTCTGAGAGTACGGGGCAGCTTCTCGGGGCAGGAGGAGCATCCGAGGAGAATACAGCTATGCAGGGAGGCTCTCCTGGGACACCGCTAGCTGGAACCTTACTACTGGACGATGCAGTCATGCCTTTCTGGGTTAACGCCTCCCCAGCTTCCTCACTCTCCAGGCAATCGTCCACAGCTGCCGCAGCGCTGCCCCCCCCTTTGCCGCCTTGTCAGTGATCTCATGCACCTGTCCAGTCTCCTTTCCCTCCTGCATTTCTTCCCAAACCTCAGAAACAAGTACCCCAAACCTGTTCGCCTCAACGAGCAGAGGAGAGGATGGTGGTGAAAGCAACAAGCTCGTCTTTGCCCTCTTTCTCTTACTTTTTCCTCCTTTCTTCCCCGCGACCCACTCAATAACAGAAGAAGCCTCCTCCAAACTCTCAGCTTCCCCCCCCTGCTTCCCCCAGGCGTCCTCGCTCTCTGCCTGGACTGACACCACCTCCGGTGCATCTGCCCCCTTTGTCTCCACCACTCCTCCCGTGAGCTCGGCAATTACGTCCTCAATTGCTCTTAAGGATGTGGAGCGTGGGTCGTCACATGCGGGTCCATCCCTGTGTTGCGCACCTGGGGCCACCGACTCCCGTCTGGCAGCACGTGCATACGAAGACCCCACTTCTGGGCAATGCCCAAATAAATGTCCTTCCAGCCCACATAAACTACATTTTTTTGGCTGATCACAATTTCTCATGGTGTGTCCCAAACTATCACAGTTTCTGCACCGCACCTGTCTGCAAGACCTTGCCAGGTGTCCATATGAAGCACATTGCCTGCAGTACAGCGGCTGACCCCCATAGACTAGGAAACCTCTATGGGAGCCAATGGTGAAGGTAGCGGGGGGATGGCAAAAACCATCATAACCATTCGGGTCTTCCTTCAGCATGACCCGGAATTGCCGTTTTCCGGTCCATATCCCCAGCACATCCTTAATGTCTCCCATACTTGTTAACACAGTCACGTACCTGGCAAGAAAATACCTGGTTGCTTCCTCTGACACCCAAGGGTTGTAAATGTGCACAGTCACAATGCGCTCACCAGTACGACACAGGCTGAGCACCCTGAAGTTTTTCAGCAATCCGTCTGCCAATCGAAGTGCTAATCCTTTCACCTCCTCCATCTTGGTAACGGTGTAAAACGTGACGTCGTAATACTTGTCCGTGGCGTTTTTCTGCAGACACAGAAGGTCGTCAATCTTGAGGCACAGAGCTCCAAACAGAATGGCTTGTCCAAAAATCTTTCTCTCCATTAACTCGTCGGTACTGTTCCACACAAACCTAAGCGTATTTTTCAGCACGGCATGCACCTGCTGTGAGTTAGCTGACGATGTCATTGTAGACTGTCAACAGATCCTCCTCTTACTCAATCTTAGCCAAAAGGCCGAGAAGCGATAACCCCCGCTGGTTGCTTCCAGCGCCCACCTCCCGGAGCAGTTCTCCCCCTGCCGTGGCGCAGTGGTTTCAACTGCGCATAACAACGGCTGAGTCTCAGCACCTCCTCCCGAGCGCGCCTCGTCGCACCGCTCAACCTTGCCGGGGGCGGCGTTTTATTTCCTTTTCACAAACGCACGAGGCTCGGCCACACGGCAGAGCCTGCCAAAAATAGTTTTAACTCATTGGCGTCCCTCTCCACGGAAGTCTTTAGTAAAAGGCGAAAGACTTGTACGTTATGAAGAGAAACCCGAGTAAGTACGGGCCCCTCCTCCAGAGCCGCCGACGAGCCTAGTCGTCCCGGCCACTACCCTCACGGTAAGCCTCACTCTGCCTCTCGAGTCCCAAGTACCAGGCCACGCCCGTTCCCCTACCCCTCCCCAGGTCATGGCAGGCTCTATCCAATCGGGCTGCGGAGAGACGAAGGCCTGGCTTTTGGACAGAGGCTACCGAACGACTCGGGCTCTTGTAGCCTCTCGATGACGAGTGAGAGAAAGGGAGGGGAAATGTGGCCGATCGCTTCTCGGCCTTTTGGCCAAGACTGCAATGGCCTCCTCTTTCTGGTTAAAACCTTTGCCGGTTTGGGGCTTCGTTTTGTGTCACCAGCTTTTCTGGGAGGAGATTCACCTCATTCCTTGTGAATAAAATTTCAACTTTGCCGTAGCTGAAAAACTTTTGCAACAAGGAATTCATTGGTCCCGAGGACTGCCTACCTGTCCTCTGCCGGACTGCCACCTTGACCAGACCAAAGACGAGAAGGTAAGTGTGTTTTATTCACCGATTTAGCAGTTGTAGCAGGTTTTCTTGCTTCATTTGAGGTGTTTTAGTTTCTTGTATCCTTTCTACGCTGCGGTTCCTCCACCGTGTTGGCCAACCGTGCCGGGCCTACGGAGGCGCCGCAGTGTCCCCTCCCCACCTTCTGAGAGGCTCTATCCAATCGGAGAAATGAAGGCCTGGCTTTTGGACACAGGCTACCGAGCATCCGAAATACTCGGGCTCTCGATGACGAGTGGGAGAAAGGGAGGGGAAGTGCAGGGCACATTTAACAGCCATGCCGGTCCCAAATATCCCCTCGTCGTCTGCCAATCATAAAGTGCAAATCTCGCTGCCTTCTTCGAGGCTTCAGCTGGCCGCCCCCCTCGACTGGCGCCTTTTTCGGGCCGGCGTCCGGCAGAGCGACGAACCTCTGCGTTTGGGTCAGTATTTTGGTTTTACACAAGGCAGGAGAAGGGTGCACCGCCCCCGGAGGCACTGCAATACCGGGTCGATGCGTGGAGTGGACGGAGCAAGCCCCTCGTCTCAGCTCCCGGTGCTAAAAATCCATTTAATATGTTGCCCCCTTATAGGGGACATATCAGATATTAAACTGATAAGAACAGATTTTTTTCTTTTGAGAAAAATTTTATTGACACTCAATTCAAACATGATTCATAATATGTCAATTCCAAGTTACCTTTTAAAATACAACATGTCAATAAATAGATAAATGTTCTCTGTAAAACAACATTTAAAAAAAGTGTTTAAAATGCATTACAGATAACGTCATAAATTAAAGGTATAAAATGGTTTTCAGCTTGTCCATGTCTGTGAGTGTCTGTTAAAAGTCTTCAAAGCGGAGTGCATTTGTTAAAATAAAACTCACAAAAAATAAATGGATAATAAAAGCTCTTCTCCAAGTCCACTGTTGTGCAGGAGTGTAGTGAGTCCCTATCAAAGGGGAACTCATTCAGCTCCCCCAAACAGATTTGGACTCTCGGGATCTTGTGCAGGCGCTCAGAGGAGACCCTCACCCTGTAGCTCCTTCCCACCAACCTCACCCGGAGGGTCAGGCCGCCGCTGCCTTGAACTTTCCTTGTGTGGCTCCGGCTCCTCCGTCCGAATGGGCACAGAGGCGATTCTTCTTTGTGGCTGTGTCCTAGGCCCGCCGCCTGCAGCTCTGGCCGTTTGGGCCGTTGCTGCGGCCATCCGGATCACAGCCACGGGGGGGATCTGCATGTGCTTTCTTGCCAGCAAGTTTCTGGAGGTCCATATGGCGTCTTTGATGGCGGCTAGGGTGAGCCACTGTTTGGCAAATGTACGTGCTGGTATCTGATTTCCTTGGCTCACCCCGTACAGCACCAGCTGTGGTGTGAGGACCTCCCTTGCTGGCAAGTACGGGAATTGCAAGGAGCCGGCCGTTGCCCACTGTTCTACGGCAGCGCTGCACTCCCAGAGCAGATGCCTTACCGACTCAGGCGCGCCACAACCTGGTCGGGGGCAAGTTGAGTGCGCCGACATGCCCCGGGAGTGCATTACGGACCTGACTGGGAGGATCTCATGAGCCACCATCCATGACAGGTCCCGGAGTCTGTTTGGAAGAGCTGGATGGTTCACGTTGCGCCAAACTGTTGAGGGCTCGCCGAATGCAAGCCCGCGCACTGGACTCACTGGTTCCCGCTCCTGCACAACAGAAATGAGAGAGCGGTGAGTGGTTAAAACCTGCAACTCCTCCTGCTCAAGGTTAAAATGCCTTAAAAATGACTGGATAAAAGCATAGGCTGGTGGCAGGTTAAAAGACACTGGTACTTTGAGACTTGTGGGTAAGATCTTAAGTTTTCTGAGGTAGGACCCCATCCAGAACCGTGTCATTGCTGCGGTCTTGGGGTTTCTGGATGGGGCTGTGGCGGTTGCGATGTGTAGTGCTGTGTATCTGCTTCCTAGGAACAAGTGCAGGTCTGGCACTCCTTTTCCTCCTTTCTCCTTTGGCTTCTTCATCACGCTTCGTCTCAGTCTTTCCCACTTGGAGCCCCACAAAAAATAAAAGATGGCTCGTTCCAGGTCTAAGATCACTCTCCTAGGCGGGATAAAAACAGAACTGATGAGTAAAAGCAAAGGTAAAATCACTGCTTTGATGATTAAAACCTTTCCTTCTAAAGTCAGTCCTCTAAGTGTCCAGTACCCTAGTCTCTGCCTGACTTTCCCTACTATGTCTGCCCAATTGGTTTTCCCCTCCCCCTCCCTATCAAACCTGATCCCAAGTATTTTTTGGTCAGTCTGGGTCACAGTCAGGGGGAGTCCTGTCGTCTCAGTCGCTGTCCACGGTCCATAAAAATGGGCTTGGGTCTTGCTTCTGTTCAGCTTTGACCCAGAGGCCTGTCCGAACCAGTCAGTCAAGTCCAGCGTCCTGTTGACAGATAAAAGGTCAGTGCATAAAATGTTGATGTCGTCCATATATAAAATACATTTTGTCTCGAGTCCCCCGCTCCCTGGGACTCCTACCCCATGGATTCGTTGGTCCCTTCTCAAGGTCTGTGCCAGTGGTTCTATACAGATAACGTAGAGGAGGGCAGATAACGGACAACCCTGACGGACACCGCAGTTTATATCCACTGCTCTTGTCAGATGCCCGTTAACAATGAATTTGCTGTTGATCTCCCGGTACAGCAGTCCCACCCAGGCTATAAACCTTCTCGGGAACCCCATTTTTTGCAGTACCTGGAAAAGGTACTGGTGCGAGACCCGATCAAAGGCTTTCTCAAAATCTAAATTCAGGACTACTAGCCGAATGTTTCTGTCTCTCGCGTAACAGATGGTATCTCGGATCAGTACGAGGCTGTCGGTGATCTTCCTCCCCGGGACGGCACAGGCTTGATCCGGGTGAATCAGATCTTCTAAAAACAAGGACATGCGTGAGGCTAAAGTTTACTAAAAAGTTTACAGTCAAAATTTAAGAGTGTGATAGGTCTCCAATTTTTCAAGTCCGTCTTGTCTTTGTCTTTGTGAAGGAGAGTCACTATCCCTGCTCTAAAGCTGTCAGGAAGTCGGTCCATTTGTTCAAAATCCATAAAAACAGCAAGCAAGTCTGGTGCTAAAATGTCCCAAAATGTCAGATAAAATTCCAAGGGAAGCCCGTCTTCTCCCGGCGACTTCCCTGTCTTAAAAGATTTGATGCATTTGTTTAATTCCGGTATCGTAAAATCTTGGGTTAAAAGCACGTTGTCGTTTGTTGCTTGGTCAATGGATTTTAAAACTTCGGTCATGGTGTCCCCGTTAACAGTTTTTTGCGTACAGTTCACGGTAAAAATGTTCGACAGTTTCTTTGATTTCCTCTGTTGTGTCAGCTGTGCACCCGTTTTCTTTTTTAAGTCTCAACATGGCCCCCCCTTTATTTACGATTTTCTTAAAAAAATATCTTGTGCACTTCTCTCCTTCCTCTATTTCCCTTTCCTTGCTTCTTAAAATCACACCTTTGCTATTAATTTCTGCTAAAACCGACATCTCTGTTTTAATTTGTTTTATCTCTTCATTAAAATCCATTCCATGTTGGATTAGTTTAAAATACCTCTGAAGCCGTTTCTGCAGTCCCAACATGCGTCTGTTGTCCCTCTTTTTCTTTCTTTTCCCTGCCTGTCTGTAAAACGTCTTTGTCTTTCCCTTCACCATTTCCCACCACTGTGCACGTGTATCGTAAAAGTCTTGAAGGGTCTGCCACTCTCGGTATTGCTCCCTGTACAGCCTAACTAGCTCCCTGTCTTCTAACAGGGAGCAATTGAGCTTCCACAGACCACTTCCTGCCGTCACACCGGAAGAGAGTGAAAGGGTGCAGGAAAGAATTGCGTGATCAGAAAAGAAAACAGGTTCCAATCTAGCATCGGTTGGTGGGCAATCACGTGATAAAATGTAGTCTATGCGAGAGGCTCGGGTGCCATCACTACTGAACCAGGTGAAGCCCTCCTCTCTGGGATGCATGGTTTTAAAACAGTCCACAAGTCTAAAATCACTGCATATGCTTTGAAGTAAAACTGAAGTCTTGTCCACTTTAAAATCGTCCCCTATTCTTCTCCTGTCGTTCCTGCTTAAAATACAATTAAAATCCCCCCCTACAACTAAAGGTGCCCTGCCTAGCATGTGGGGCTGCAGGTCTTCTAAAAGGTCATACCTGTCGTTCTTGTCATTAAAGCCATAAATATTTAAGACGTTAAAATCCTTCCCCATAAAAGTCAAGTGTGTTAAAAGTGCCCGACCATCTCTCACCACAGTGCTGCCCTTCACCAGACTAGAGGGTTTTTTATTAAAATGGCCACTCCATCATTTTTGTTTTCATTTGAGCCGCTCCATATCGACGTTTGTGGCCATAACTCCTCCCATTCTCTGTAGTGTTTTAAAAATGGTAGGCCGCATTCCTGTATTAAAAACACGTCAGACTTAAAAGAGTTAAGAAAGGATAAAACAATCTGGGCTCTAACTCTCGACTTCACACTCCTCACATTGATAGTTGAGAAGGTGAGTGTCATGAGTATGGTTAAAATTTGCAGGTATGACATCTTAAAAGACTAAAAAAAAGGGGGATTTCAAATGTTTAAAAAACAGCAGTTAGTGGATTTCTTGTGAATGGAGCTCTTCCTTCATTCTCATGGGTGAGAGATGACGGGGTTGAGCTCCATTTCCCTTTCGGACTCTAGGAGTTGGCCTCTGACGCAGGGTTGCATTGAGCTTTGAGTCCTTAGGGGTTGATTGCAGAGCTATAGTTAAAAAAGAGACTTCATTAGGCGAATTGGAGGGGAAGACTCTGGGCTCCTCCACAGATGAACTGTCTGAGTAGCTCTCAGCTCTTCCCCTCTTTTCCGAGGCTCCAGGAGACTCAGAAGACAATTCTGAAATTAGTCTCTTGGCCGGCTGGGCATTGGGGAGGGGGACATCCTCGCTATCACTCTGTGACTGGCCAAATTTTTGTTCTGAGCCAGTCACTGAGCTAGCTCCGCCTTCTGCCTGCACTGCCACTGCTTCTCCCTGTTCTCCACTTGTGGGGCAGCTGCAGGCCCCTCCCCTTCTCCCGCCTCTACTGGTCCTTCTCCTCCAATCACAGGATTTGGCGGGAGATTTGAATTCTCCAGCCCAGCCTCTTCAATTAGCTCTCTAACTGCTTCGTCTTGTCCGCCATTTTGTGCCTTTGCTGCCTTTAATTTGTTGGCAAACGACTTAGGGCAATCTCTGAAGAGGTGGTTTGTTTCTCCACAAAGATTGCACTTTCTGCCATTGGTGCATTCCTCGAAAGTATGCCCAATTTCTCTACATTTACCACAAATGATCTGCTGGCACGCTTCTGCCAGGTGCCCATTCTCACCACACTTGCGGCAGAGTTTGGGCTGGCCCTGGTAATGAATGTAGCCCCTGTTGTTTCCCAGAACTATCATGGATGGCAGATGTTTCAGGCCCTGGAAGCCTTGAGGGTCTTGCCATTGTTGGATGGGGACCCTCCAAGCGCAATTCCAGATGCCATCCTCATCTCTCACTTTGGTAGCCTGGCCTTTAACAGTGCAAAATCTGCCCAGCCACAAACAAATGTCATCTGCATTCACAGTCTCATTGAACATTCTGACAATTACCGTTTTAGCGGCATTATCAGTCAGTTTCTCAACATTAAATGCAGTAAACTGGGGTTTTTCATTTTCGAAGCGTGTCCAGAAATCTCTGAACACGGCAGCAGAGACAAAACTCACATCGAAACCTTTTCCAAATGGCAGAGTCAAAATACAATTTATATCCTGCGGGGAGAATTTCAAAATGTTCTGGATCATTTTCCTTGAGAAGTCAGCCTTGACATAACAAGGGTTTTCCCATCTTTTTCTTTGAATGTAAATCTGACACTGTGGTGCCTCCTCATGCCGGCATGGTTGGCCGCCATGGTGGAGGCACCACAACGTAAAAGTGGTAAAAAGAAGCTAAAACACCTAAAAAGTCTAAAACCAAGTCAACTAAAATAAGGTAAAAGAATGCTCTAAAAAGAGCAATAAAATCTACTAAAAATGTTAAAAGGTGAATAAAACACACTTACCTTGTCTTGTTTGGCCTGGTCGAGATGTTATTCCGGCAGAGTACAGGTAAGCAGTCCTCTGAACCAATGAATTCCTTTGTGTGAAACAATTTCAACTACAACAAAGTTGAAATTTTATTCACAAGGAATAATGTGAGTATCCTCCCAAAAACCTGGTAACACTTCGCCACAAACAGGCAAAAGTTTTATCCAGACACAGGAGGCGATCGCAGTCTTAGCCAAAAGGCCCAAAAAAGGGGGCGGGCGTTTTATTTCCTTTTCACAAACGCACGAGGCTCGGCCACACGGCAGAGCCTGCCAAAAATAGTTTTAACTCATTGGCGTCCCTCTCCACGGAAGTCTTTAGTAAAAGGCGAAAGACTTGTACGTTATGAAGAGAAACCCGAGTAAGTACGGGCCCCTCCTCCAGAGCCGCCGACGAGCCTAGTCGTCCCGGCCACTACCCTCACGGTAAGCCTCACTCTGCCTCTCGAGTCCCAAGTACCAGGCCACGCCCGTTCCCCTACCCCTCCCCAGGTCATGGCAGGCTCTATCCAATCGGGCTGCGGAGAGACGAAGGCCTGGCTTTTGGACAGAGGCTACCGAACGACTCGGGCTCTTGTAGCCTCTCGATGACGAGTGAGAGAAAGGGAGGGGAAATGTGGCCGATCGCTTCTCGGCCTTTTGGCCAAGACTGCAATGGCCTCCTCTTTCTGGTTAAAACCTTTGCCGGTTTGGGGCTTCGTTTTGTGTCACCAGCTTTTCTGGGAGGAGATTCACCTCATTCCTTGTGAATAAAATTTCAACTTTGCCGTAGCTGAAAAACTTTTGCAACAAGGAATTCATTGGTCCCGAGGACTGCCTACCTGTCCTCTGCCGGACTGCCACCTTGACCAGACCAAAGACGAGAAGGTAAGTGTGTTTTATTCACCGATTTAGCAGTTGTAGCAGGTTTTCTTGCTTCATTTGAGGTGTTTTAGTTTCTTGTATCCTTTCTACGCTGCGGTTCCTCCACCGTGTTGGCCAACCGTGCCGGGCCTACGGAGGCGCCGCAGTGTCCCCTCCCCACCTTCTGAGAGGCTCTATCCAATCGGAGAAATGAAGGCCTGGCTTTTGGACACAGGCTACCGAGCATCCGAAATACTCGGGCTCTCGATGACGAGTGGGAGAAAGGGAGGGGAAGTGCAGGGCACATTTAACAGCCATGCCGGTCCCAAATATCCCCTCGTCGTCTGCCAATCATAAAGTGCAAATCTCGCTGCCTTCTTCGAGGCTTCAGCTGGCCGCCCCCCCTCGACTGGCGCCTTTTTCGGGCCGGCGTCCGGCAGAGCGACGAACCTCTGCGTTTGGGTCAGTATTTTGGTTTTACACAAGGCAGGAGAAGGGTGCACCGCCCCCGGAGGCACTGCAATACCGGGTCGATGCGTGGAGTGGACGGAGCAAGCCCCTCGTCTCAGCTCCCGGTGCTAAAAATCCATTTAATATGTTGCCCCCTTATAGGGGACATATCAGATATTAAACTGATAAGAACAGATTTTTTTTCTTTTGAGAAAAATTTTATTGACACTCAATTCAAACATGATTCATAATATGTCAATTCCAAGTTACCTTTTAAAATACAACATGTCAATAAATAGATAAATGTTCTCTGTAAAACAACATTTAAAAAAAGTGTTTAAAATGCATTACAGATAACGTCATAAATTAAAGGTATAAAATGGTTTTCAGCTTGTCCATGTCTGTGAGTGTCTGTTAAAAAGTCTTCAAAGCGGAGTGCATTTGTTAAAATAAAACTCACAAAAAATAAATGGATAATAAAAGCTCTTCTCCAAGTCCACTGTTGTGCAGGAGTGTAGTGAGTCCCTATCAAAGGGGAACTCATTCAGCTCCCCCAAACAGATTTGGACTCTCGGGATCTTGTGCAGGCGCTCAGAGGAGACCCTCACCCTGTAGCTCCTTCCCACCAACCTCACCCGGAGGGTCAGGCCGCCGCTGCCTTGAACTTTCCTTGTGTGGCTCCGGCTCCTCCGTCCGAATGGGCACAGAGGCGATTCTTCTTTGTGGCTGTGTCCTAGGCCCGCCGCCTGCAGCTCTGGCCGTTTGGGCCGTTGCTGCGGCCATCCGGATCACAGCCACGGGGGGGATCTGCATGTGCTTTCTTGCCAGCAAGTTTCTGGAGGTCCATATGGCGTCTTTGATGGCGGCTAGGGTGAGCCACTGTTTGGCAAATGTACGTGCTGGTATCTGATTTCCTTGGCTCACCCCGTACAGCACCAGCTGTGGTGTGAGGACCTCCCTTGCTGGCAAGTACGGGAATTGCAAGGAGCCGGCCGTTGCCCACTGTTCTACGGCAGCGCTGCACTCCCAGAGCAGATGCCTTACCGACTCAGGCGCGCCACAACCTGGTCGGGGGCAAGTTGAGTGCGCCGACATGCCCCGGGAGTGCATTACGGACCTGACTGGGAGGATCTCATGAGCCACCATCCATGACAGGTCCCGGAGTCTGTTTGGAAGAGCTGGATGGTTCACGTTGCGCCAAACTGTTGAGGGCTCGCCGAATGCAAGCCCGCGCACTGGACTCACTGGTTCCCGCTCCTGCACAACAGAAATGAGAGAGCGGTGAGTGGTTAAAACCTGCAACTCCTCCTGCTCAAGGTTAAAATGCCTTAAAAATGACTGGATAAAAGCATAGGCTGGTGGCAGGTTAAAAGACACTGGTACTTTGAGACTTGTGGGTAAGATCTTAAGTTTTCTGAGGTAGGACCCCATCCAGAACCGTGTCATTGCTGCGGTCTTGGGGTTTCTGGATGGGGCTGTGGCGGTTGCGATGTGTAGTGCTGTGTATCTGCTTCCTAGGAACAAGTGCAGGTCTGGCACTCCTTTTCCTCCTTTCTCCTTTGGCTTCTTCATCACGCTTCGTCTCAGTCTTTCCCACTTGGAGCCCCACAAAAAATAAAAGATGGCTCGTTCCAGGTCTAAGATCACTCTCCTAGGCGGGATAAAAACAGAACTGATGAGTAAAAGCAAAGGTAAAATCACTGCTTTGATGATTAAAACCTTTCCTTCTAAAGTCAGTCCTCTAAGTGTCCAGTACCCTAGTCTCTGCCTGACTTTCCCTACTATGTCTGCCCAATTGGTTTTCCCCTCCCCCTCCCTATCAAACCTGATCCCAAGTATTTTTTGGTCAGTCTGGGTCACAGTCAGGGGGAGTCCTGTCGTCTCAGTCGCTGTCCACGGTCCATAAAAATGGGCTTGGGTCTTGCTTCTGTTCAGCTTTGACCCAGAGGCCTGTCCGAACCAGTCAGTCAAGTCCAGCGTCCTGTTGACAGATAAAAGGTCAGTGCATAAAATGTTGATGTCGTCCATATATAAAATACATTTTGTCTCGAGTCCCCCGCTCCCTGGGACTCCTACCCCATGGATTCGTTGGTCCCTTCTCAAGGTCTGTGCCAGTGGTTCTATACAGATAACGTAGAGGAGGGCAGATAACGGACAACCCTGACGGACACCGCAGTTTATATCCACTGCTCTTGTCAGATGCCCGTTAACAATGAATTTGCTGTTGATCTCCCGGTACAGCAGTCCCACCCAGGCTATAAACCTTCTCGGGAACCCCATTTTTTGCAGTACCTGGAAAAGGTACTGGTGCGAGACCCGATCAAAGGCTTTCTCAAAATCTAAATTCAGGACTACTAGCCGAATGTTTCTGTCTCTCGCGTAACAGATGGTATCTCGGATCAGTACGAGGCTGTCGGTGATCTTCCTCCCCGGGACGGCACAGGCTTGATCCGGGTGAATCAGATCTTCTAAAAACAAGGACATGCGTGAGGCTAAAAGTTTACTAAAAAGTTTACAGTCAAAATTTAAGAGTGTGATAGGTCTCCAATTTTTCAAGTCCGTCTTGTCTTTGTCTTTGTGAAGGAGAGTCACTATCCCTGCTCTAAAGCTGTCAGGAAGTCGGTCCATTTGTTCAAAATCCATAAAAACAGCAAGCAAGTCTGGTGCTAAAATGTCCCAAAATGTCAGATAAAATTCCAAGGGAAGCCCGTCTTCTCCCGGCGACTTCCCTGTCTTAAAAGATTTGATGCATTTGTTTAATTCCGGTATCGTAAAATCTTGGGTTAAAAGCACGTTGTCGTTTGTTGCTTGGTCAATGGATTTTAAAACTTCGTTCATGGTGTCCCCGTTAACAGTTTTGTATGCGTACAGTTCACGGTAAAAATGTTCGACAGTTTCTTTGATTTCCTCTGTTGTGTCAGCTGTGCACCCGTTTTCTTTTTTAAGTCTCAACATGGCCCCCCCTTTATTTACGATTTTCTTAAAAAAATATCTTGTGCACTTCTCTCCTTCCTCATTTCCCTTTCCTTGCTTCTTAAAATCACACCTTTGCTATTAATTTCTGCTAAAACCGACATCTCTGTTTTAATTTGTTTTATCTCTTCATTAAAATCCATTCCATGTTGGATTAGTTTAAAATACCTCTGAAGCCGTTTCTGCAGTCCCAACATGCGTCTGTTGTCCCTCTTTTTCTTTCTTTTCCCTGCCTGTCTGTAAAACGTCTTTGTCTTTCCCTTCACCATTTCCCACCACTGTGCACGTGTATCGTAAAAGTCTTGAAGGGTCTGCCACTCTCGGTATTGCTCCCTGTACAGCCTAACTAGCTCCCTGTCTTCTAACAGGGAGCAATTGAGCTTCCACAGACCACTTCCTGCCGTCACACCGGAAGAGAGTGAAAGGGTGCAGGAAAGAATTGCGTGATCAGAAAAGAAAACAGGTTCCAATCTAGCATCGGTTGGTGGGCAATCACGTGATAAAATGTAGTCTATGCGAGAGGCTCGGGTGCCATCACTACTGAACCAGGTGAAGCCCTCCTCTCTGGGATGCATGGTTTTAAAACAGTCCACAAGTCTAAAATCACTGCATATGCTTTGAAGTAAAACTGAAGTCTTGTCCACTTTAAAATCGTCCCCTATTCTTCTCCTGTCGTTCCTGCTTAAAATACAATTAAAATCCCCCCCTACAACTAAAGGTGCCCTGCCTAGCATGTGGGGCTGCAGGTCTTCTAAAAGGTCATACCTGTCGTTCTTGTCATTAAAGCCATAAATATTTAAGACGTTAAAATCCTTCCCCATAAAAGTCAAGTGTGTTAAAAGTGCCCGACCATCTCTCACCACAGTGCTGCCCTTCACCAGACTAGAGGGTTTTTTATTAAAATGGCCACTCCATCATTTTTGTTTTCATTTGAGCCGCTCCATATCGACGTTTGTGGCCATAACTCCTCCCATTCTCTGTAGTGTTTTAAAAATGGTAGGCCGCATTCCTGTATTAAAACACGTCAGACTTAAAAGAGTTAAGAAAGGATAAAACAATCTGGGCTCTAACTCTCGACTTCACACTCCTCACATTGATAGTTGAGAAGGTGAGTGTCATGAGTATGGTTAAAATTTGCAGGTATGACATCTTAAAAGACTAAAAAAAAAGGGGGATTTCAAATGTTTAAAAAACAGCAGTTAGTGGATTTCTTGTGAATGGAGCTCTTCCTTCATTCTCATGGGTGAGAGATGACGGGGTTGAGCTCCATTTCCCTTTCGGACTCTAGGAGTTGGCCTCTGACGCAGGGTGGCATTGAGCTTTGAGTCCTTAGGGGTTGATTGCAGAGCTATAGTTAAAAAAGAGACTTCATTAGGCGAATTGGAGGGGAAGACTCTGGGCTCCTCCACAGATGAACTGTCTGAGTAGCTCTCAGCTCTTCCCCTCTTTTCCGAGGCTCCAGGAGACTCAGAAGACAATTCTGAAATTAGTCTCTTGGCCGGCTGGGCATTGGGGAGGGGGACATCCTCGCTATCACTCTGTGACTGGCCAAATTTTTGTTCTGAGCCAGTCACTGAGCTAGCTCCGCCTTCTGCCTGCACTGCCACTGCTTCTCCCTGTTCTCCACTTGTGGGGCAGCTGCAGGCCCCTCCCCTTCTCCCGCCTCTACTGGTCCTTCTCCTCCAATCACAGGATTTGGCGGGAGATTTGAATTCTCCAGCCCAGCCTCTTCAATTAGCTCTCTAACTGCTTCGTCTTGTCCGCCATTTTGTGCCTTTGCTGCCTTTAATTTGTTGGCAAACGACTTAGGGCAATCTCTGAAGAGGTGGTTTGTTTCTCCACAAAGATTGCACTTTCTGCCATTGGTGCATTCCTCGAAAGTATGCCCAATTTCTCTACATTTACCACAAATGATCTGCTGGCACGCTTCTGCCAGGTGCCCATTCTCACCACACTTGCGGCAGAGTTTGGGCTGGCCCTGGTAATGAATGTAGCCCCTGTTGTTTCCCAGAACTATCATGGATGGCAGATGTTTCAGGCCCTGGAAGCCTTGAGGGTCTTGCCATTGTTGGATGGGGACCCTCCAAGCGCAATTCCAGATGCCATCCTCATCTCTCACTTTGGTAGCCTGGCCTTTAACAGTGCAAAATCTGCCCAGCCACAAACAAATGTCATCTGCATTCACAGTCTCATTGAACATTCTGACAATTACCGTTTTAGCGGCATTATCAGTCAGTTTCTCAACATTAAATGCAGTAAACTGGGGTTTTTCATTTTCGAAGCGTGTCCAGAAATCTCTGAACACGGCAGCAGAGACAAAACTCACATCGAAACCTTTTCCAAATGGCAGAGTCAAAATACAATTTATATCCTGCGGGGAGAATTTCAAAATGTTCTGGATCATTTTCCTTGAGAAGTCAGCCTTGACATAACAAGGGTTTTCCCATCTTTTTCTTTGAATGTAAATCTGACACTGTGGTGCCTCCTCATGCCGGCATGGTTGGCCGCCATGGTGGAGGCACCACAACGTAAAAGTGGTAAAAAGAAGCTAAAACACCTAAAACAGTCTAAAACCAAGTCAACTAAAATAAGGTAAAAGAATGCTCTAAAAAGAGCAATAAAATCTACTAAAAATGTTAAAAGGTGAATAAAACACTTACCTTGTCTTGTTTGGCCTGGTCGAGATGTTATTCCGGCAGAGTACAGGTAAGCAGTCCTCTGAACCAATGAATTCCTTTGTGTGAAACAATTTCAACTACAACAAAGTTGAAATTTTATTCACAAGGAATAATGTGAGTATCCTCCCAAAAACCTGGTAACACTTCGCCACAAACAGGCAAAAGTTTTATCCAGACACAGGAGGCGATCGCAGTCTTAGCCAAAAGGCCGAGAAGCGATAACCCCGCTGGTTGCTTCCAGCGCCCACCTCCCGGAGCAGTTCTCCCCCTGCCGTGGCGCAGTGGTTTCAACTGCGCATAACAACGGCTGAGTCTCAGCACCTCCTCCCGAGCGCGCCTCGTCGCACCGCTCAACCTTGCCGGGGGCGGCGTTTTATTTCCTTTTCACAAACGCACGAGGCTCGGCCACACGGCGAGAGCCTGGCCAAAAATGTTTTAAACTCACCAGTCTGGCGTGCCCTCTCCACGGAAGTCATCCTTTAAAAGGCGAAATGACTTGTACGGTTTATGGAAGGAAGGCCCGC